>NW_008590641.1:0-51486 GCF_000691845.1 Merops nubicus | reverse complement strand
CAGGAATGATCATTTTAGTCCAAAAAGTCCCAAGGAATTCTGAAGTGCTTGAAGGCATCTTCTACTAACAGGGAGTAAACAAAAAAGTTCCAATATGTCTCTGTCTGCCTGCTTGTTTGTTTATTTATTTTAGAAACAAGATGAGAATTACTTTAAATGTAACCATAATTTTCACTGGATTAGTAGCTAGATGGAGTGCCTATTTTGTTTTTAAAGTACCAGGATTTTTAAGAAATCAAATAGGAAATTTAGCATGGAGTTTAAGATTAGCTCAGAATAACTCAGTTTTCTGCTCTTCAAGAATAAAACTTTCAATGTTTGCTTTGTTACCAGCTAAGTATGCTGAGATTTAGTACAGCAATTGCTGAATATTGTATCTGAACTTGTACCTCTGAATGAAGAGAAGAGAACTGGTCTGTCTTACTCACAGTTTGCTGAGCTGGGGATAGTGAATCCCCCTGTGTCTTCATCAGGTCTTGTTGGTCCCTTTCCAGAGCGTCCGAAGAAGAAAATTTAATATTTGATTGATCTTGGAGTAGTGAAACCATTACCAAACCCACGTCAGGTAGAAATCCTGTCATGACAAAATCACATTACAAGAAATATTTTATAAAACTTAAACTGTAAAAGAAACCATCCTGTTATGTGCCAAAGACTAGACAGTGTTAGACCTGCAGCTGGACAATAAGCCGTCCTGAAGAATTCCTAATACAGCTGAATTTTTGTTTTAGCTCTGAAAGAAATATTCTGTAGGTACAATTATAACAAAGGTGTGATACAGAGTTTATATGGATTTAACATGCAGTTTTTATAAAAATAAGCCATTGCTTTGTTTTTCATAGGTTTGTAAGTTAATGAAAATGTGTTGCTTTGGGATTATGCAGATTTAGCAATATTGCTTTCCTGAGAGGTTGTAATATAAGTGCACTCCAAGTGCTTTCAGTGGGACTACATGAAATAAAAGGGTTTTTGCTATCATTACTTAGGCCGATAGTTACTACAGACATATTTTCACTTTTGCTTTTTTATTAGTAACAATCACTTCAGCCTTTTCATTCTGTTCTGTATGATTAAATATATCTGAGATATGCAAATAACTTCATCATTCCATTCCTATTTTTGTTAGTTGTATCTCCTCTGAAGTTCCTGATCCTTGATCTTTGGATGTATGAGACGTATCTGATGGTGTTCTTCGGATTAAGAGGAATAAATTCAGCCTTCTAATATTCTACCTTCTTTTTTTTTTTTTCCTGGTCCTTGTTCACTGTAACCCTACACTAATACTACAAAAGAAGATCTTGCATCCTCTTACATGATGAACATAATGCCAGGTCTAGTTTGTACTTATGTAAAGATGTCTTGTGCTCATAGCTGAGATTTCAGGTGTACAAGTCAGGGGAAAAAAAAAAAGCCACTTTACTTCAAGAGTTAATTTGCAAGGTCTTTGCCACATGTTTAAACGGCTGTTGGGTAAATAACTAGGGGGTTTCTTAGGTTTGATTAACAAAGATATATCACCTAAAAATGGAGAAAACCTTTTTTTGCCCTTGTAGTTCAAAGAGAAATCTGTATTTATGATGAGTAAGACTGCACTGCCTGAGGGAATAAAGCACAATGGGGCTTGGAAATCAAGTATGAGACCTAGAGTAGTGTGTCAGGAGAAACGACATTAGATAATGTCAGAAATGTCTCAGGCACAGACTCTTCCCCCAGTAGCTTAACTGGAGGCTGATGAGGAGATATTCTTCTAACTCTCACCTTGAAAGAAGCAGGTGGGAAAACTGACAACTGGGAAATATATGTGTGTGTATGTTTCTAAGTGTTACACACTGTCTGACCTCCTAGTGCTGGTTTCCCACTTATCTTCAGGTTACACAAAGCAGTGTCTGACCTCTCTTTCATACTGCAATTTTTCAGCCCAGCTGCCTAATTTGTGGTCTTAATCATTAGAATTTATTTAAAGCTTTTATACACTTATGATTCTTGCCCAGTGACTTTTGCACTGCAAGAGACATTTGAAAAATAGTCACAAGTAAAGAAAAAGGAGGAGCTTGATTTCAAGAAAAACAGAATAATGAAAATAAGAAAATAGGCAAGGTAAAAAGCTCTGATTGCAGAATGTAATAATGCTTGAAGCTTTTCTATTCCCATTATGTTTACCATTAGGATTTGTGACAGAACCAAATAAAAAGCAGCATTATCTAAAGGGTTAATTCAACAGGTCATAAAGGTCTGGCTTTGCTTACTGAAGGCAATCAGACTTTCCTTCTGAAGTCCAAGTGAATATTTCATGGTTATTTGCACAGTCAATACAAAAGGTCCAGGAAAACCGAATTATTACTGTTCCTCCCCCCTAAGACTTTCCTCAGGTTATGTTTATAAATTTCATTTTACTGTCTCATGGAGCTGGGTAGGAAAGAGTTTTATTGCCCTAAAAATTCTTCCCTGCATAGTGAAAGTGCTTTACTGAATATTAAATGAGAAACAGCCTTGTACTAAAACAATGTTGAGCTGATAATCTGCATTCATTGGCAGTTATTTATTGCCTGTGTCGAGAATCCATTTCAGAAGGATCTTCCATGTGGGGAAAAGTCCCAAATCCATGATCAAAGTACTGTTTTCAGTTTTCACATTAAGATTGGCACTGTTCTCCAGCAGCTCAGTAATAGCTGCCTCTCCTAGCTGTCCTTATCCTAGAAGTGGCATGTCATGGATATGTTTTGCTGCAAGAGCAAGACCTCTGACCATGTACTTCTGACTTTCTCATTTCTTTTCTTGAAGTCCAGACTTCATGCTCCAAAAGCCATTTGCAACTTTACTTTCACCAATACGTATCACAGCAGGTTATGAATACAGATAAATAGAAACTACCAGATTAACATACTGAAAAATCTGTGTTGTTGCTGTTCTTTAAATCTCATTTGTTTGTGGTTGTAAATTGTCCCCTGGAGATGCTAACTTTATTTTGTAGAAAGAATATGCAAAAAAAAACCCCAAACACCACTTTGCATTGTTAACACAGATTTTAGCAAAAAGAAATCAGACCATTTACTGAGAAATCTTCTTAAAGATAGAAGAAATTACGGCCAGAGAAGGTTGTCAATGATCAGGATTGCAATAAATCATTTACCAGAAACTGTTCCTGGGAGACAGAAAGCTTAAGGAAATTGTGGGTTGCCTAGATGTTGGACGTGTTCAAGAAAACAATGATGCTTTGATATGGACAAAGGTATCTGGTTATCACAGATGTAGCTGGAACCGTTTCTGCCCAGCTCATGTCATTTTTACTTTTGTAAATGTTGCGTGACAACCCTAAGCTCTTATGATAAGATAACTATCTTTAAAAAAAGAAAATAGTGAGAAACTGTAACCTCAGCTGAGTGTTTGGATAAGCAAGGTAGCAGCAGCTGATCTATTAGCTCTGCATGACTGGAGTCCTGTGGCAGCAATCCACAGTTGAAACAATTCTTGGTTTTGTGTCTTTTCTGGCTATTGGAGGACATTGTGCTGGTGATACACTTCAGCAGAGCTCGGCACTGGGCCGTCTGAGCAATCTGAACTGCTCTCAGGGCTGTGTGTTACTGTAAATGCCCTCTCTGTCCCTGGGGGCTGAGGTCAGTTTTCAGGAGAGGAAAGTGTGCTTGAATGCTCCCCAATTTGTAATTCATTCTGCGTGCGTGCCTTAGGCAGCTCACTGAGCCTTGCTTGACACTGGTTTGTGTGACCGACTCTCTTTTCTGCCCCCTTCCCAAGACACTAAATCCTCATCTTCCTCCCCAAATCACACTGATGTTTTACAGTGCAAGAAAGAAGTAACTACTGCAGATTTTTTTCCCCCGAGTCTTTTATGAGAAACAAGTCGGAGAATCCACAGTTTAGAATCCACTTTTCAGTTTATAGGTAAAAATCTGCCCTCTGATAATACCAAGTTCCAAATATTGTAGGAATGACCAAATTTTGCCACTAATACTTGCTGTATGTACAGGAATCTATGTGTTATTATCTGGGAAACATTCAGAAGGTAAGGAATTTATTAAAGAGAATGAGAAAAATTTTGTGGCTTACAATGAATGCAAGACATGCTTTCTAAGCTTCTTCCTGACAGGCTGACACCGAAGGCTGTGCTGAATCATGATTGGTGATTGCTATGATTGCTTTGTTGATCTCTAAAACCCTTGTCACCCAGGGTTGCCCTATCTTGAGAAAACACTTTCAGGAGCAGGATTTCAATCTGCACAGCACTAAACTCTGGGTTAGGCAAATCAATTTCTAACTGCTTTCTTGCTTCTCTTTATAGTACATGTTGGACCTTGATTATAGGATCCTTGAATAGCTTCTACAGAGCTTGTAAGGATTGCATATTCTTCTCATCTAAATTTAGATCTGTTTGTGAGTGTTTGTTTCATTTAGTATGTTATTTTTACTTTCTTATTCAAGGGTTCCGAGCTCTAGTGGTTACTGCCCACATTTAGCTATCTCTGGAAATAACTTGCATATTTAGTGGGAGCATGTGGGAAATGAGCTGAATTTGTCGGGGCTAGAGCAGTCATAATCTCAAGTATGGGTGAAGAATGTTTGCAGCCATGAGACCCTTGCTGCATCATATTACATGGGATGTGTTTTCTAACCTCTTAATAGTGACTGTCAGGGAGGAAAGAGGGTTTGGCTACAGCTGGATTACAGTTTTCTTGATGTTTCATCTCTCTCTGTGAATGCCTATGCAACAGCCCTTCTCAGAGTGAGATAAATAACCTGGATTTACAACACTGAATGAGTTTACAAGTAGGTAGTTGATTTTCAGAACTCTGTAGACATGTAGATTCTACTCAAGTAGATCTGGTTGTGGAATAATTCCATACGAGTTTGGGTTTGAAACCTGTTACATGAACGGACACTTGCCTAGAATAGTGATGAATTTAATGAGATAAATCTAAACAGGGCAAGTTGTCTAGTGGGATACTTCAGGTTTTAGGATTAACTCTAATATCATTTACTATTTTCATCAGAGAATTGAGAGAAAGCAAATCAAAAACATCTACATGTAATAGTAAATTAAAATTGTGTGTTAAGACAAATATTTTTTGAGGGGATTTGGGTGCTAGAAATGTGGTAGCATTATGAAATAGCAGAAGTAGTAATGAAAAATGGGAAAATGATGAAGTAGTAGCCTGGATCTAGCAATTCTCTGAGAAATTTAATAATGACAGCATAGTGGTCTGCAGTATCACAAGCCATTAAGTAGTCTACCAAAATTCTGGGCCACCTACACCAAGATACTGAATTCATGTAGAAGGATGCCATTTTTTACGAGATCATTCATGAATTATTGGGGTTTATTTCTTTTCATTAAGGGCTACCTGTAGGCAAGCCTGAATACCAGGTGATGACTGTACTATACAGAGACTCAGGGTAGTTGCCACCATGTCCCGCTGTGCTCTCAAGCAGAAGAGGTCAGGAGCTTTAAAACATCCAGGTGCTTCCTGGTGGGATGAGAGAAAGGGAAGTGTTTGCAGCAAATTTTTAATCTGCTGTAGGAACCCATCTATAAAATACTACAACTATATAAACCATTTTTTAAATGATTTTTTTAAAGGCATTTGTCCTAAATCTATTGTATGCACAAAAAATTTTAAGGAATAGATCTAGAACACTTCTCTGCATGGCTGAACATAGTAAAATATACAGTCAATATTGGTATCACTGTGGTCTTTAGTCCATGTTCTCATCCTTACCTCCACATTTTAGCTTTTCCTTTTTGTTTATATTTTCTTTTTCATATGTTACTTCTGACACCACCTGTGAGGAAGGAGGGGCATGTCTGTCCCTGCAGAGGACTTAGTGTTTGTGATTTATTATGTTTTTGTTATAATTTCCTCTTTTCCAGGCTGAAACTTACTTGTTCATTTCACATTCTGAAGCCATTCCAAACCTTTGGATATACCTGCAGCCTTTCTTTGAACAACTTCTTATTCTGCTAACACCTTTCATGGGGTGGGAGGACCAAAACTACACATATCATTCAAGATGTAGACATACCATGGTGATAACATAGCAAATTTTCTCCAAGTACACAGCAATTCACTCAAAACAGAGAAAAGCAGATCATGGGGTTTCTCCTTGGCTGCATTACATATCCTGTTCATTTTGGGTACGTATTTCATCTCTAATTCTGAAGTATTGATTTATGCAGAAACAGGGAACATGGAAAAAAAATCATGCAGTATGACTGAGAAAAAAACACCATAAGAACTTCCATACTTCCAGAACTTAACAGAGAAAACTCCCTCACAGGCATTGAACCAATATAATTAGTTCAGCAGAAAAGGAACTCAGCACTGAGCAAAAACCAAGCATGGAAAATCTTAGCTAAGAAGGAGAACGGGCTTGTTATTTGGACTTGGTTTTCCTTGCACCCTTTTCCTCATAATAAACACTAATAAGTTTTTCCAACTACACCAGTCACCAATTAACCTAATAGAAAAAGATGTTAGCTCTCCTTACCAGCTTTGCAACTCCACTGGTATTTTCAAAACCCTGTCCTTTGCATACTCTGTCCTGTTTTCTGGGTGAATGATTGTGCTGTTTCCTGAATGAGGAGTATGAAATTTCATTGCTTTATACTAGACATCTAAGCATGAAGTCAGAGACAGTTCCAGGAGTTGAAGTGGTTAATATGATACAGAAACTGTGTGATTCTTTCATGAATAACCAGCTTGGTTGGCAGGTCAAACCAGCACAAGAGATAACGGCGTAGCGTGTTCACGGGCTGATCGGAGCAAGTATGTAACTGAACTCTTTGCTCTGAATTCAGAACAAAGTCTTTCTCTGCAGCAAGTCTGGGGAGTGGCAATGTATAGATGCAACAAATATAGTAAGGATCTACCAGTACAATCATGTGACACAAAAAATTCATAGGAAGAAGCAAAGACAAAGCAGCAATATCCATTAAATTGAATGGTAGATAAAGAGATACCTTCTTTGGCTCAAAAATTAATGATCTGCAGATTGTTGAAAGCTAGGAGAATATTCTGGAGAGTTATCACTTTGCTCTCTGCTGGGTATCCCTCACAGTCCCTGCTTCAGTGCTTCACTCTTACCTTTTTTATAGCCCTGTTCTGCATAATTTTTCTTCACCTTCAATGTCCCTTTTTCCTATCATTGTGCAGGTTGTCTCCTAGTAGGTACTCCTTTATGTTCTTTTTCCTGCACTCTCCCTGTTGTTAAAGTCTGTGTCACTTCATTTCCTTCTATCATGTTGTTGGTTATTTTGATATATTCCAACATACCCCTTTCCCTTCTTCTGTGGCTGTTCTAGTTCCTGGATTCCAGAGTGTCCTATGTGCTATCCACAGTGTTTTCCAAATACTTCCAGAGAAATCACAACTGGTTTTAAAGGCAAATGCTAAGAGATGAGATTGGTTAATGTTTCAAAACATGAGAACCATTGAATGATACAATAAGTAACATGGGTCAGGAATTGTCAACTGCTCTGTACCCAGCTTACAGCAGGTTGTGGCCCTGTGCCTTGCTTCTTATGTGCTAGTGTAGCAAATATGATTAATTGGAAGCTGTTCCCATGAGTTACCTACCAATAGCTTAAGGGTGCTGTGCAATATGGTGTACCCTATTAATCCTCTTTGGGGAACATCATGTAGGGGGGACACATGGCATAGATCCTTTGATAGTCTCGTAGTTTGTTTTACATTCCTTTTTCTCTGTCAGTGAGTCATGTTCATCTCCCTGTGACTTGAGAGTTCATCTTGGGATCTCATGCCATCTTTCTGTCTTTATGAGAAGGTGTGTATGATGATCCACCCTAATGGTTTCTGTTGCTGGCTGTGGCAGCATGTTTTATGATGGGTGTGGTACATTCCCATTTTCTCTGTTGTGCATGTACAGTATTCACCTTGCAGCCCCACCCGTGGCCACTCCCACCCTCCCACTGGGAATCGCCCACAGTAAGCTCTGTAATTACCTTTATTTGATCTGAGGAATGGATTTGGGAATCTTATTTGCACAGTCGTAAGCTGAGTATGTTAAAACAAAAAACAAGAAAACTTTGAATGGCTGATTCACTGAGCAGTGATGTGTTAAGTAGGGAAACGGCAGAGACACAGATAACCAAGTTCAGGAGCTGTTTAACTAAAGTGGTTTTGGAGTTTTTGCCTTGGCAAATAGACTACAATACATGTATACATGTATTGTATGAGTACAATACATGTATACAAAGGGGAATTTCAGTTATTATGACCTATTTTGAGTTCTTAGTGTTGGCAGGCAAAGCTGCTGTAAGTTACAGTTTTGATTGGAACAGTTTCTGTTAGTTTTACATTAAATTGAACTGAATCAGTGCAAACTACACTTTGTACTTGTTTGACGTGTTTCGTCCGGGTTATGCAGAGTGGTTTACACAGCCCTAGAAGACTCTTAGTGAAGAAAAGAAATTGTATACAGCCAGAAGTAATGCAGCACTAGCTCAAGAGTTTAGTTTCTGGGGAAACCTTTGAAAAGAAGAAAAAAAAAAAAAAAACAACCAGAAAAACCAATAAGAAAAAACCTCCAAGACTCAAGCTCCTACTTTGGCTTCTTAAGATCAAAGGTCTTTCAGCATCCACCTAGCAACTCCTAAGTAATTCAGCTAGCTCACAGAAGCACAGCTGATTTGGAGTGATGTATTCTGCTGACACCTATTCCTAGGCATGCATAAAAAGTGTTGCACGTAAGGTAGTAAAGATGAAGGAACAGGTACTGGAGAATGATATTTATTTCTCTGGAGGGAACCCACCCTCCAGTCAAAGCAGTAGCTTCTCTGCCCACAAAACTGGAGTGTTGTTTCTGTGTGTGCAGCAGTTTGACATGTTAGTATTTCAAACTGGGGAAATTGGGCTGGTGGTTAGCTTAGGTTACTGGAAAGAGCTTTTGCTAAGATGCTTCATCACCAGGTTTTAAGGGAAATAAATATCTACTGAATATCTATCCTCAATATTCACAGAAAAGAACTTTCCATGGATAAATATTCAGTTAAAAGATAGAAAATGAAAGGTAAAGGTGAGTGAGCAGTTTTTGCAAGTAAGGAGGTCACCAGTGCCGGGGCTGATCTTTAGAGGTCTGCTGAGAGTGTTGCTTAATGTATTCACAGAAAAAAAAATGGAAAAAGAGGTGAAAAAAAGAGTGAAAAGCACCATGACAAAATTTGCAGATAAGACTGTTAATTCTGGATAGTTCTGAGGAAGGCTAGGTGGGATGAACAGCAAAAAGACATGAGGTTCAGTGATGGGGCATTTAACCTTGTAGGTAAACCCAAAGGGAAGCACAAAAATATTGCTTACCAAATAACAATCCTAAATGGCTTTTTAATTTATTTTTTTTTTAAAAAGATATATAGCTGATTTATTATCATTATTTTCTATTAAAACTCAAGAAAGAGTGATGTTGGATGGTTCCCTGAAAACATCAGCTCAGTGATAATAGCAATCACAAAAGTCAAATGTTGGGAATTGTGAGAGAAAACCAGAGCAAACAGATACACTTTTATTCCACAGTATAAACCCAGGATGTATTGCTGTCTTGAATGTGTGGTTCTGGTTGAACCACACATCCAATCTCAAAAAGGAGACAATTGTATGGGGTAGGCTGGGAAAAAGGCTGCAAGTCTGATCAAAGTTCTGGAGCAGCTTCCCTACGATGCGTGAATAAGTGGGCTTTGGCCTAAAAAATGGTGACTGGTGCTGGCAAAAGAATGGAAGAGTTGTATTAAAGCAAAGGTGGCATGGAGAGGATAACCAGGCATTGACAGCAGTCACCTGCTACTTCAATAGCTGCAGACCATCCAATGGGCCTGGCAGGAAGGAGATTCAAGACCAGCAAAATAAGGTGGTTCTGTACACAGCACGTAGCTGAGCTGGGCAAGCCCCTGCCACAGGGTGCTGTAGGAGTAAAGGCTTGTATGGATTTAAAGGATGGCTGGACAAGTTCAGGAAAGGAAAGGAAAATCCATTAAATAGATGGACACTAGCTCTAACTTAAGAGGTCTGTGATTTGTAAACTATGAATGCTCTTTCTCTGCTTTTTCCAGGCATTTAGTCTTGTCCATTGCTGGAAATAGGTTACTGGGCTAGATGGGCCTTTGGTTTCACCCAGGACAGACTTTTTTTTGGTACCAAGTGCATTGCATTGCACACCTTTTTGAACACATAAAACCAGAGACTGTTTTAATGCTGTGTATTCTCTGCAGTGTAAAAGGTAACATATTTCCAGAGAGATATAGCTACCTACCTACAGAAGAAAACACTCTAGTTAGGGCAAAGGGACAGAGAAACAATTTTAGGGTGAAGAAAAAAAAAGGCAACTGCCTGGTCATCCCTACACTCATCCCTCCCTGCCCCTGAAATTACAAAGTCATTCACACCCCAGATTCAAGTTGAGAACTAAGTTTTGTAATTTAAAGCATTGTCTTTGGTATATCAAGAGGAGCAAGAGGCAGACAGACTGAAGAATAAATGAGGGACAGTTTGGAAATTAAAGAACCTTATAGGAAAATAAGGCCTGACATTGTTTTGCAAAATGAGTAACATACAAGTACGCTAATCCTTCAAGAAGGAATAACTGCTGAGAAGGAGATGAGATACAAATGACTTGAAATTAGGAAGACTAACAGAAGGGGAGAGGGAGAAGGAAAAGCAAATCTAATATGGTGAAGGAAAGAAGTTGTGCATGAAGGTATTAAACTTCCCAGGAAGGATTATGTTTGTTCCTTGTAAGCCCTGGAAAATTTAATGCCTGCTGTCAATATAAGTACAAAGGAAGTTCTTGGGAGAAAAAAAAGATCTGAAAATGAGGGAAGTGATGAGAGAATAGGCACAGCTAAAACCATCCATATTTACAGTTAGGAGAACAACATAAAAGTCTCTAAAACCTGTAAATATGGCTGTATCTGACAGACTAAGTAACACCAAAGTTCTTTCACCCAATTAACCTTCTCTCTGCCTCGCTGCAAGTGACCAATGATTATTCTTCCCTTTTAGCCTCCCCACTTTCCAAGTACTCACTCCTCTGCTACACCCACCTGTTTTCCCAACACCTAATTTATTCCTAGAGTCTATTTCTGTTTCATAAACACACTGCTTCTTTACTGCTAAAAGCAAACGTATCAAGAACAGCTATCTGATTTCTAAGTCAATTTTATTTCATTCTTCATCTTATGCTATTTTGACTCTTTTGGGGAAATTCTTTAAGCTTTGTGAAAACTGTTACTTCTAAAAAAAGGACAAATCAAAGCCAAGTTTCTTTCCCCAGTTCTCTTCATTCCTGTTGTTTAAAAGGCCATTGTTCAAGCCAGCATGACTTAAATGCTTCATGCAATATTTATGCAAAAATAATGTGATTTGTTTGACTGGGATGTACTTCACAGCCAGGTCCATCTGCCTTGTGAAATGTGAGGTGTATTTATAGTCACTTTTTATTTGTCCATTATCTGCCCAAGCAGGAGAGCAATGTTGAGCAGGTCCCTATGCTCAGCAAGAAATGCTAGAAAGAAAATGCAGAAATTTGTGACATGTACACCCCTCTTCAGGGGCTTAAGTGCACCCCTTCAGGACTTAAATCTCAGAAGTATTCTGTCAATAGAGTATCTAAGAAACATATTTTCCATGCTTCGATATTTTGACTTTTTTTACGAATATATGAAGCAATAGAGAATCTCCTAGAACTATGTATGTATTCAAAACAGCATATGTACTTTCTACTCTTTCTTAACACATTTTAAATTCTGTCTGTTTGTGTGTCTGTCCATCTACTGAGTTCATAGAATGATAGAAGACCAGGTAGGAAGGGACCTCAAGGATCATCTGGTCCAGCCTTTCTTTGGAAAAGCACGACCTAGATAAGATTCTAGCTGAGTTGCTCCCTCCAGGGTAAGCACATCTACTATATTGACAATTGAGAAAACAAATATGTTTTTAATTCTTTCTGTCCCAAATTATGGTTAATTAAGATTTTTTTATAGCAAAGTATTTTAAAAAATAATTAAAGCTAGATTAAATAAACCACAAAAAACTAGAAAATATGAATTAGCTTTTTTTTTTAGGAGAAACTCAGTTCTATTACACGAGTAGCCTTCCCTACCTCTCACTCTCTCACTTTCAGGAAGGCCCCAATGACATTAGAAACCAGAGATTTCTTTCACCACAAAACATGAGGTAATAACACCCTTGAAATAAAGGATAGGAATTGCACAGAAACAGCAAACATCAAAAAACTGTGTGCGCAGAAAGTTTTGCAATAAACAGTCTGAATAAACAGTCTGTTTCATTGAGGAAGCATCACTTAAGCAAGTGTATTGAATTATATACACATCCTTGATGCTGTTACAAAATTAATAAGACATTCAATTTAGAAACAAGAAAAAGGCTAAAATTAAACAGGAATCATACAAGTTCTGCGTTTTAACCTTGTGGTCTTGTTGCACTTGATGCACCTGTATCACAAGCACAAGAGATTCTTCCTGGGAGAATCGTGCCCCTTCTGACAGGGATTTTGTCCATTTTCTCCTTAGTATGAAAAAATAACTCCTTTACTGAAACAGATCCTTACATTTTTGGGAGTAGCTAGCTATAAAGAGGTTAAAACTATGCTCATTTCTTCTCTTAAAGTATTGACTTTCAGTGTTACATATAATATAATTAACTGATCTAAGGGGATTACCACATTAAAGAATGTAGATGTAAAACTAAACATATTACAAAACCCATTCTGTTTTCTTATACATAAAAAAAAATGCAAATTAAGCTTTTTATAGGTGTTTGTTTCCAATGCTTAAAGCACAGTTGATAAAGAATATTCATTAAGGGACTAGAAGTACAGTTTTATATTATTGCTAACTCTGTCCTCAGAATAGTAATTTCAGGAGAAAAAAGAGAATTTATATATTAAAATATATTTTTGTTTTAGAAAAAAAAACC
This sequence comes from Merops nubicus, assembly GCF_000691845.1. Taxonomy (NCBI): domain Eukaryota; kingdom Metazoa; phylum Chordata; class Aves; order Coraciiformes; family Meropidae; genus Merops; species Merops nubicus. Next base: position 38,527 of record NW_008590641.1, on the reverse strand, counting down.
ACAAATCTGTATCAACATCAACAACAGCAACAGCTCAGTATTTTACTTCCTCTCAAAGACCTCTGTGTAATACAGTTTTTCACTTGTTCTATTGTTTCAGCTTTTTCAGATTGACTAAACAAGTATAGCACTAGATTCATAGTATCTGGGGGGACTACAGGATGTAATGCAAAACCAGAACAGAATGCTACAGCTTCAGTAGAAAAAAAAAGGAAAGTAGGGTCCTGAACAAAGAGCAGGTTGCTTGGAGACTTCATAGGTAATTTTTCATGATGTAATGACTTGAAATCAAAGAACATATTTTATTTTAGTCTTTTTTTGCTTTCACATATTTAGGCTTTCTGACTTAGTACTTTTTCCTGTTGAACCCAGAATTGTATACTGTGGTAGCTATCAGTTATGAAGTGTGGAATGTGTTTTATAGTCAAGGAGAAGATCCTTGGGATTGGTTTTATCTGAGGCTATGTGAAATGAATTTCTATATGAGAAGCTTTTGTCAGCTGTAGTTATTCTCTGCTGGTGAAAAGGCCAGCCAGCTACTGGAAGCAACCTCATACCTGTCTGTCTTTGTCAGCTTGTTTTGTGGTGACAGCAGCTTCCTATGGCACATCTCATGCTATGGCCCAAGACCATTTTTCTCTGTGGCTGGGAGCCTACAGAGCAGAACTATGAGGTTTTCACAGCTATTGTTTCCAATTAATAACAAGATCTATATAGCAGAATTTTCGTTGGAAATATTCAGAGTCACAGGAAAGCTGAGGCTGGAAGGGACCTCAAGAGAAGATCTAATCCAGTTCTCCCTGCTCAACATCAGGTCAACCAGATTAAAAAGGAGAGAAGAGTATGAGCAGGAAAACAGCTAAAAAGTAAAAGCATGTGCCTAGTTTCTCTGGTAGGGAAATCTAGGCCCTCTGTCTGTTACAAAAAACACACACGTTTGAACATTAAACATCATTAATGAATGCATCATCAAATCTGACTTACTAAACTAGGGCAAAGGAATTCTTCATATAGGTTCTCTTTACTTGGTTTTCTGTGGAGTATTCCTTTCCTTCTCTCTACCCAAGTTAAATGTTGCCAGTTGTCACTTATTGTGATTCTTGGCATATCTTACATTTTTTGAGAAACTCAGAGCTGCTGGAATAGTGAGTATACAAGACTGCATATTTTTTGGTAGTTATGAAATAAAGGTGGAAACTTGATTCTTACAGCCTCTAAAACCATAGAACTGTCATTGATCCATCACAGACTTATTTTTCAGAATTTCATGGTGTTAAGATTTGATTATCCATATTGTTAATTTCAAGGAGTTCACTCCTGGTACATCCTCCCTTCAGTTTCAGTATATGTGTGTTTTTGGTTTCCACATTTTCATCCTCTCTTAAATTTTACTTTGCAATTCTTTTCCAAATCTCTTAGCTTAACAGTGCCTTTGTATTTGGGAAAATCCTCTGTTCATGTATCCTGGTCTTTTCCTATTTTTGTTGAGTATCTTTTTAAACATGACTTTTTCTGTGGAGACTTTCAGTGGTAAGGAACACCATCACTTAGAGCCAAAGCTTGCAGTCCCCTTTGCAGTTCTCTTGAGCCACTCCACACATAAATACATAGATCAATTGATTTTATTTTCCCTGTTGAAAACAGTCCTCAGTTGTATTTTTGTGGGATCAGGTAGGAAAAAAAGGACAAGTGTGACTGAATTGTGCTGTGCCCAGTTTGGTTTTTAACTGTGAAGTATTTCTGCTGAACACTACTGCTAACCAAAGCATGGCAAGTTAGGCTGCAGGGTACTCCCACCTACATGAGGATGGACACAAATCTAGGAAGCCGTTATCAGATTTCTGGTGAGTCATAACCATTTAATGAAAAATTTGTGAGGCAAAGAATTTTTCTATATGAGTAGAGGTATTTTATACTGTTCCCTGAACTGATATATATTTATGGCCAGTAAATTTCCACAGATTTAAATAAGTGGTATTATTGCTCAGTGCCTCAGAAGACTCTGTACAGGCTATCCCAAACAGAGCACCTTGCTTTAATGGCTAATCTTGAAAGCGTTTGCTCTAGTATGTAGTTTTTCAGCGCTTTGAAAGGTTCTTCTAAAGATGTTAGACAGTTGTATTACTTGTATGTTACCAAAACAGAATTCAGGTATCACAAAGCTGACCTCAAACCCATATGGTAGATCAGGTGCTCTCTAGACACTCTGCATTTCAAAGAAGAAAAACCCAGCCCAAATCTATTCCTGGGTGGAAAAGTAGGGCATACATTAATTAGTGACCTTAAAGCACAATGGAAAACTAACGGGGCAATGCCAAGTCAGACTATGAGAAATTCTGGAATATTAATGATGTTTGCCTCTGATCTCATACATTGAAGCATACATGTGTTCTCACCAGCCAGAGGACAGGGCTGAGGCTTTTTGACATCTTCAGGTTCAGTAGCCCCAGTTAATTTCATTTGAGTGAATTTAGAGAATCAGCTGAAATTACTGCGGAGCTGCAGGTCTTTGTGTCTGAGAATTTGCTGAGTGTGAGCGTATAGACAAGACGGAGAGGAGTTGCCTGTCTGGAAACCAGAATGAACGAGGGAATTGCACATTTGCAGATGACAGATCTAACTTTAGTTGTCAGAAAAGCACAAAATTAAAAACAAAACAAAACAAAACACAGAAAAACCAAACAAACAAAAAAAACCCCAAAACCCATAAAACCCTCACCAAAACACCAAGCTAAGAAAAAAAGAAAGTGCAAAAGTAAAAGCCATTATGAATTTGCTCAGAGGAAACTGTGATACCAGTGTAGTTTCCTTGTATACTGGCAAAAAAAAAAAAAAAAAAAAAAAAGAACCAAACAAAACAAACAAACAAAAAAAAAACCATAAAACCCTCACCAAAACACCAAGCTAAGAAAAAAAAGAAAGTGCAAAAGTAAAAGTACAAGGAAACTGTGATACCAGTGTAGTTTCCTTGTATACTGGCCTTTCAAGAGGAGAAGGTGTACGGGTAATGCAGCTTGACATTAAAGAGGCTTCTATGCTGTCTCCCATGGCATTCTCATCAGCAAGCTAAGAAAATTTATTTTAGGTGGTAGAGAGGAGGTAAAGCTGGGTGGAATTAAGAGTGGTTACTGCCTTGTCAGAATGAAAGGGTATTTTGAGTGCATTTCTTTAAGAGACTGATACCACTGGGTATTTTCTCTAATGGTTTGCATGTTAGACTAGAGAGGAACACCAGCCAAGTTTGGAGACAGTGTGAAGATGGAAGGCTTTGCATATGTATTTAGAGGACAGAATTAATATCCAAAAGGAGTTAGGAAAAATGATCTGAAGAAAGTAAAACGCAGTTCAACAATAATAAAGCTCAACATCTAGGCAAGAATAATAAACCCTTCAGATAGTGAATGGGAACAAGTGACTAGTAGCAGTTCTGCATAAAAAGATCTTGAGGTTTAATGGGTAAGCTGAACCTAAATCAGCCACATCATGCCCTGATGAAAAAGGCAGACATGCTAGCAGGTACAAGTACTTGGAGAATTATATTCTGTGAGACTTGAGAAACTAACTCCTCTTGGTATGGGTAACATATCAGCTGAAGGTTTGTGTCCAGTTTTGGTCACTGCATTTTGAAATAATAGACTCCAGTTTGGAGTCCATAGGAGAGCAGTGGGGAGGCTTAGAAAATGTGGCTTATGAGGAAAGATGGACAGAATTGAGGTTGTTTAGTCTGCAAGAGAATTTATATTGATGGACATTCCAGCTCTTTCTTTTCCCTTCTCGTTTGCTCTCTTTTGCAGCTTGGGAGGACAGTGCCTAGCTGTTTAATTATTCCAGCTGGGAAAATAGTAAATTATTTCCTTCTATGAATTACTTACATTCCTGGGAGAACAGGTTCCTGTCTAATATTTCTGGCATCCTACCATTTGCCCACAGAGGGGAATGTTGCAGGGACCTGTCCTGGCAGGTCTGTTGAACCAGCAGTTAAGAGTTTGCAGGGCAGGGATACCTACCCATTCCAGGAGTAAAGTACGGGCTAGGTGTGGAAGTTGTAAGCTGACACTAGATGAGCTCCTTTGAGAGGCTCTAACAAACTGGTGAGGCAGCAGTACAGAGGGAAACAAATTGGGTTAAAATGACAGCATGTTTAGCTTCATTACATGACTCTGATGGAACCTCACCCTGTATGCTTCATTCATTTCTGAGCACTTCACCAACAGAAAGATAATAATGCTCTGGATTGCAGTAGCCCTGTCTCATCCAAACATCTTAAAACGATTTTACCTATATTTACTAAGCCTCAAAAGACACCGTTGAGATTTGTGAGGGCTCTGCAGGGATCACCTTACTAACCAGTGAAGGAGTCCCACAGCTCCCTTCACTACCCAGCAACGTTTAACAGGGCACAAAGAATGCAGGTTTCTTTTGAATATGTTTGGGGATTTAGGTAAAATACATACGATAATCTTATGTATAACAATTATGGTTTTTTTTTAATTTATGATTTAGCTCATAGACCACTTGAGAAGAGGGTGTTTGCAGGAAGCGAGCAAGTGTGATGTGCTGAGTTATAGTGAGTAGGCTCAGTTTTCTCAACACTGTGGAATGGACCACTGGTTGTGTCTCCTGTATGACCAGGAGTTTTAGTTGCACCAGAGAAATGCACAAAATGAGCTCTTTTGTACAGAACTTAACTGATTTAAAAGAAAACAAGAAAAAAACCCAGCAAGTGTATATGGTGAGGAGCCAGTTAGGGAAGTAGCAGAGCAGCTGGTGTGATTACAAGGGCACGACTTGAATTTATGTTTGGAATGTGGCATAAGGGTTAATTATTTCCCTAATCTTATTAAAAGTGGCATAGTGTCTTTGATAAATAGAATTGTCCAAGTCCTGAATGTAAGCAGCATCCTGTCGATAGCACCACGTTATGGCATTGATTCAATAGTGACTCAGAAGACTGAGCAGCACCTCACAGCTCTGCTTCCAAAGGCAGGCCAAATGATGCCATTCTGTGGTGATTTGTTGGTGGGCTCTCACTCGGGGTATTCCAACCACTCTCAACCTTGCATAGCTTCAGAGAACAGCCATCTGGCTTTCAAATCTTAACTAAATGAATTGTGGCACTAGCCACACTCACAGGTGTATGAGAGGAGGATTTTATTTGTACATCTTGCTTAATTTGCATTATCTTCATAATTAATCTCTTTGTATTTTGAGCTAATGATTTTTGAGGTGCAGGAGAGCAGAGAGGTTTGTCTGACCCAAGTCATAAGGCCCAGGCTTTCTGAGCAAAAGTGCAGGACATCAGCACAAACAGTGAATCCTCTCTGCTTGGAAGAGATTTCCACTTGTTATTTCTATGGCTTATAGGCACAGACCTAGCAAATACTGTCTTGCTTAGGGCACATCCAAAACAACACTTTTCCTTACTTTCCAATGGACACAGTCAGAAAGAGCCAGCTTCCAAAGTTTCTGCATGAGTGAGGCTTTAAGCTGCTAGAGTGTTTTGCATCTGTAATTGTCTGGTTTATAAGCAGGACAGAGTAGTACATGTACAAATTCTTCATTATACACTCTGCAGTGCTTTGAGTCTCCACCTTTTAAAGGCTAAATACATAGTGGGGGGTTGTTTTGGATTTTCTTTTTTTTCTTTTTTCAACTTCATGCCTTTTAAATTTTATTGCATGGATTACTGCAGAACTTCTGACTTCAGATCTAACTGTGGTCACTCTGGGCTGTAATTGAAAGCTCCTTTTGGTTCTAATGTTAGTCAATTATCCATTTTTTTTTTGCAGGTTTTTGACATTTCTATTTCAGATTTTTTTGGAGGCCATATCACTGTCTCCCTGTTCTTGGTCATTTAACAGCTGATGAAACTTAGGTTATGGGATTGATTTCATGATTGAAAGCAGTTCTGCATGACACCACTTCTCATGTTAAATTTCTGAAGTATGTGGCTGAAAAGGTTAGACTGTTGTTGTTGTGGTTAATGTTTGGTTTATGGAGATCCTAAACAATTATGCTTTCTTTTTATTCCCGTTCTTACAAACTAGATGCTCTAAAAGGACATAGTGCATTTTCTGGGGATTTTTATGTGTCTTTCTCATTATACCCTTCAAAAACTATCTGAGCAGCAATCTATTCCCCTAAAAAATAAAAAGGCCGTTATGACAAGGAATAGATCAGAAAGGCAGATGCTTCTTGTAGATGACCCTCTTTCTGCACTTTCCTCCCTCAGCTCAGTGTTTTGCAGCAATGCTAAGTGTCTCCCTGTGTTCCTGGCAGGTTCCTGTACTACACCTCTCACAATGACATATAGATATTTCCATTTACTCCACGGAGTACTCGACTGACTCCTATCTCAGCAAGTGGCACGTGGCTCCAGTTATATCTAGGAACATGGCAGTATTATACAAGTATCTGTGCTCATGTGCAGGTAGTACTTTCTCACACTATACTTCATCATCAGAGGAGAGGGTAGATGCTCAGATTACCAGGATATAGTCCCTTGTTTCATTTACTTCAACATTACTTCTACCTGTACTCATCTCCAGGATGCAGGGTAAACAATATACTTCAGTTGTATATTTCTTTGCTATGTATACAATACAGGGTATCACCTGGCTGAAAGCAAACTACAAAATCCTTTACTCCTTAAGAAATATGCACTCAAGATAATTTATATTTTTTGTTCTTCTATGCTTATAATTAGCTATGAACAAAATAGATACATTTTCAGCCTAAAACACATCCAGTTCAGTTCAGCTCATATCAACATTCTAGTTAGAAACATATGATTCGGATAAACCAAACAGAAAGTTTTATAAAGTCTAATTCCCCAAGACTTAATCTGATGTCCAGTAAATTTACAGGAGGGCTGAGAGTAGACGATGGCTAGTTGTTATTTACAGGTTTGATAATTACTATGTTTGTAATACAAATAGTACCTTTCTTGCTGGAAATCTAACAATGTGAAAATAAAAAATGAAAAGAAAGTAATATACTTCTGCGTATAAAAAAATAAACAAGTTTCAATTTGCAGTACTCAAATTCAGTAATTTCTGTAGTTAACACATGCTAGCTTCTGTCTGGATGTCACTTCAGGCTCCTTACAATATAGGAGTAAGCATAGAAAAAGTTTTCATCTGCTTCTACAAAACATATGAGGCAAAAGCAACAGATTTACAATGGAGGCCATAGTAAAAGCAAGCTTGATTTCAAAACATATAACTTCTCAAGTTTTTGTTTTGCTGTTTTAAAAGTTTGAAATATATTATGAATCCGTGAGACATGAGACTTCCCACTTTCTTTTTAGAAATATTTCTTTGTTTTGTCTTTCTGATTTGTTTTGTTTTGTTTTTCAGGTAGTGATAAACACTTCCAGCTTTCGTTGTAACTATGGAACAGAAAGTAGCTTAGATCAAGCTGGTATACACCCAAGACAAGAAGGACTCTTTTTTTTTCCCCTTTGAGAAGTCACCTACATCTTCATTTCTCTCAGTGCTAGACCAATGGATGTTTTAACTTACCTGGTGTTTTCTTGACTCCTTCTCTTGCTACTCTTCACTTGCGGCTGATAAATACCTATAGGAGTTGCTGAGGAACGGGATGTAGGTTCTGACCTTCCCCTTCCCTCAGCCTGAAGTTCTTCAAAGTCAGCCTCAGGGACTTCAGATTAAATAGATGAGCCAAGGCAAAAGCGTTCTGCTCCCCCTTCCGTTTGGCTTTCACGGCTGAATTCTAAAAAGCTATATGAAGTTGTCAGAGGTTTCCTCTTACCTTTTTACTGAAGCAAAACGGCGTGCTGCTGCTCCAGGACAGGATTAGGTCATTCAAACAGCCCTGCAGAGAGAGTGGAGGCTCAGCGGTACAGTGTCTCCAAAGGCTGGAAAGATCTGATCTTACATCAGGTGAGAGAAGGCAGCTGGCTAGGCAAGCCAATAATTATGATATCAGCTCTTGTTCGCCTCAGGCAGTCCTGCATTTAATAAGAATACAAATATGACTAAGCTGCAAGTTTTTTTTTTTTTCCTTGTTCTCTTGGTAATTCTTCAGAGAAGTTGGGCAGGTATTGAGCTCTAACTGTCTGAAAGAGAGTGCTCCCTCTCAACCCCTCTGTTTTCCTTTTGATTTAAAATACCCATCTGTTACTGTGTTTTGCAAACCTATTATCCACCTGTGGTTATTAAAAACAGTCTTTCCTGGCATGGATTTTGCCATACTGTCAGAAAGGTTTCAACTACCAGAAATAGGTGCCTTTCTTGCATTTGTTGAGTCTGAGCTCTCATCACAGAAAGGACCCATGGCTCCGCCATAGAACGTCAGAACATGTTGCACCAGTTATATGTAAGAGGAGCACTACAAGACCAGTATACTCAAGGTAATACTCCTTCCCCAAAACAGAGTGCCATAGCACAGTCATAAAAATAGAACTAGATTGGAGGAGTGTATGCATTTGTGTGGGCGGGTTTGTATATGTATTTGTGTGGAGTGGTTTGTTTTCAGTGTGTAGATAGGAGTGTGAGTTTAAATGTGCAGTTGCAGGAATATGTATTTCTGCTGCTCTTAACTGGCTTTGTGCACACTCTACAGTCCCCTACACAAACCTGATCACACCTACTGTAATAATACTTACCTACCTCATAGGGTGTTGTGAGGATTAATTAATGTTTGTAAAGTGCTTTGAAGATGAAAAGCCTTGAATGAGTGCTAAATATAATTATCGTCATTCCACAAAACAGTAGAAACATCTTTGCGGCCCCCAGGTTATTGTATAGGTACACCCATGTTTATCTGCCACCATTATGGTAAGATACTGAATAAGGTCTGGCAACTTTGATAAAAACTTGCTCTCTGCTTTGGAGGACATATTTATATTCATGTTAAGTTCATGCTATTCATGAAGTGCTTTTGTGATTCCTGTTGCAGAATACTTTTCACAGATTTGTGATAGAAAAGATCTACCACGGTATCCACGTGCCATAATAATAGGGCTGGTGGAAGAAAAGCCATGTTTTTACCTGTGATTAATTATTTCCTATCAAGAGTTTGCCAGGTTGATATTCTTAGATCTATCAGGAACTTCTAATACTAGAAATAAAGACATTGTCAATTTATCTTCTGGATCTTGTAGAGATAGTGGGCATGGAGTGTTAGTGGATATGCTCCTTCCTGTCTGGAAGATCCCAAAGATAGTGCTGGGTAATTACTTGTCCTCTCCAAGGTCTTTCACATTTGATTTTCCTCAGGGTTACATGTCCAAAGTTGTCAGAAGATTCTGAGATGATGTGGGCAATGCTTGACATGTTTACTTAATTATTCCCAAATTCTGCACTACCCTTAATTTACGATTCTTACTCTGATGGTTGAGAGAGACACACCTGAGATGGTTTTATGTTAGTAACTCGGGGACTACCTGCAGTAGCCCAGAACCAAAGTAGGCTAATGGCATGATTATTAACCCAGTCTCTGCAGTGAGTTTTGCAGCCTACCTTGAAATCCAGGTTGCTGCAGGTATGTAGTTATTGTACCTAAGTTAGCTAGTTTAACATTAACTTGTGGGTGTGTTTATTTGAGCCGGCGTCACAGGTTGGTTGCAGTGCAGAGATAAGATCCTGAATGAAAGTGAACCACTGACTGGCAAGGGTTATCTTCTCTTTTCTGGGATAACTATCAGGAGGAAATACCTAGAGGAAAGGGGGGTGTCAGTATTTGCTGCAGACTTTTCCTGTTTCTCAGCAATGTGTATCACAGCCTCGTATCAAGGATGTAGAAAGCAGAGCCTACCTAGCTGTACTGCTTTGTAGTGTTTCTTCTTTGACTGATAGAATAATATTGTAGAATTTAAAGTCAGTACTTTTGGATTTGGGTGTCTTTTTTTTTTTTTCCTTCTTCTTTCCTCACATTTGTCTTGTCAGCTTGAAGAGTTTTGTTAAACTAAACCAGCTTGGTCTTCAGGAGATGAAGCCATAGGCCACAAACAAAGAGCAGAAGAGATCAAGAGGCTTACATCAGAACAAACTTTGTCAGATCCAGACTATTGTAATGAGTTAACTTTGTATCTCTTCTTGGTCTGAGATTTTACTGAAAGAATGAGGTGTTTATTTGGTGTACTGGCAGCTATTCTAAACTGTCAAATTCTGTTCCCAGATCAGATCTTTCATTTTTGGAGAAAAAAAATAAATTGCAGACATCAAAGTTGCAAAGTAAATATTCAAAATGCAAGTCAGTGGAAGCAATTCTGTGAAGTCTGCTTGAAACTTTAGTTTGAAGTAATAATGTCAGCAGGTGGAAATGGGTCCTCTCTACTTCCGTGAGGGCTCAGCTGCCCACTGAGGATTACTAAAGGGGCGATTCTCTTTGATGCTTCCATACAGGCAGCACTACACAGGGAGAAGGAATGACAGTCTGCATAACTGACATGGCATGGGGTCTTTCTAAGATGTCCAGAATGAGTGGCTCCAGAGTCTGCTTCCATATTTGTTTCCTTCACTTAGGGGGATTCATCCTGCATGATCTGTTTCCTGTAGTGCTACATTTTGACATCTTGGGTATATGAGGTTATTTTGTAATAGAAGTTGGAAAAATATAATTATCATCTTTGTTTCACAGTCTGATCCTTGTCTCAGAAGTTTTTTCATGGCCTATCTAGTGCTTCTCAAAGCAGAGCACTGGAAATGGATAAGCTGAGCTCAGTCGTGGGCATGATGCTTTGTGTCCAGTTCAGAATGTTTGATCCATTTTAATATGAAATGTTCTTGGGCTCCCTTACACAGAAAACAACCTTTGACCTCATCATAGACACCTCCTGCTATTTAAAACTGTCAAGAATGGTCTTGTTGGTCTGAAAATTTGTCAGTGGGGAGTTCTTCCTATGAACTGACTTCATTTTGTGCCTAACGACAGCACAAATTCATTCCTTTGATAAAATATCCTTATTTAATTCAGTAGGGGGATAATTGCTTATTTTTAATACATTGTTTATATTTTATTATGCAGTGATGGCAGCAGTATTTGTTATCATAAATAGCTTTGTAGGCTTACAATTTTTGTATCCTAACATTTGGATGATAATCTTACAAAATGACTTAAAACGTAATCTAACCAGCTATTCTGCCACCATTAAATAGGAAAAGTGGCCTAGCATCTCTCCCTTGGGATCACCTGAGGGAAGACACACCTGGGTGTAACTTAACCGTCTGCTCTGCTGCCTTTAAATAGTAGTCAGGGCTTGCTTTTTATCTTCTGAGATATCCCTAGGGAATACACACCTTGGTTTAACCTACATACACTTCAGCCCATTTTTGTCCCTAAGAAATAATCCCCAAGTGCAATCATCTGTTAGTTTAACATGTCTAGAAAAATATATCGGTAAACTGAATTTATCAATGTTAGCATTCAGTATATTTAAGGGAATACCATTCTCATCCCCTGCTGAGCCTCTTCTTTTGACAAACTGTATCTGCCATTGCCCTGGCATTGTTACAGCTCAGAGGATCTGGGAGTTGCAGTATTCAGTTGGAAGACTGAAGGACAAAATTCGCCAGGGAGATCTGAATTACAGCCTCCAAATCTGCCACACCCATGATGCTCTTTTGTTAACATTTGCAGAACTTTCTGTTTGTTAATTGTTTAATTTTACATTAAAATCTAAAGAACCATTGTTATATAGGAAATATTGTTTCCTGACCAGTGATTTAGTGTTGCCTATAAAGCATAAAATCCGTAGCACTGTGAGAGCCACTACAGGATATTATTGTTTTGTTATTTTAGACAGGAGGATGAGCTCAAGACATGGTGTTAGACTTGACTCTATGTCTTTCTGCTCGAGGTGAAATTCAGGTAGGTGATCTAGGCAAGTGTTACAGTCACTGTGTCACCTAGCAATATGTTTTGGTTTGCTCTTTTGATAAGACTGCTGTTAGTGGGCAACTTCCAATACAGGAACGAGATAATGAATCTAAAACAGAGATATTGGTCTAATGGGGTAATATAATGTCTGTTTCTCCTCATGGGTTTATTTTGTTATGTGCTTAATTATTTGTTCCTTATAACTATTCAGTATCACATGCTGTGTTCAGGGCCCTGTATCATCCCAGGATGGCAGGACCTTTCTCCTGTCCTCAGCCAGGAATGCTCATTCCTTCTTGGAGCTGATCACTGTCTAGATGTAAAGTCTCAGACCTCAGAATCAGGTTGAAATGTCCTATAATATGTCAAACTTTCTTCTCTTCTCACAGAATGTAATTAATGAAGAGTTGGCAGCATTCCATCAACTTTCCCTTTTTTGTTGACATTGCACTTCAGAAAGAGTCTTTTGTGATTTTCTTCCTTTTTTTTTTTTTTTGTTACAAGGATAACAGAGAGGGAGAAAGCTTTCCTAGCCTGAAGCTGGTGGATAAGTGGTAGGTTGGCAGGCTGTCTTTGTTTGCTTGGTCTTATGCCTTCTTCATTTTTGGCTGCCAGGCTTTTTCTAACATTATAGAGTTATGCAGAGCAAGGCTGTTGGGAGATTTGGTGACATGACAATAGTAAGAAGAAAGTCCACATTTCATCAGTTTCCACAGCATGGTAATTTGATGAATGCATTCTCTGTCAAAGTAAGGATGTAGAAGAGTGTGGCCAATGTCAGAAGACAAATGGCTGGATCCAAGAGGTGTTTAGTGAAGCCACTTGACAGTGGCACTGGGAACTTTGGTACTAATATTGGAGAGAAAGACACATTTGGCTGATCCTCTGTCTAGTCACCTCTAATTCCTCTATCTAAACAGGACTTTCTAAAGGTCAGACCACATGAGATTCAAAGGAGAATGCCATTGCATTTTGGTTTTAAGGCCCTGAGGGACTGTGGGAGTTTCAAGAACATGCGGAGCTACAAGTGAGGCCTTTGAACTGTATGAGTCTTCCAACCCCAATCCTGTCACATTCATGATTCTGAATGTGCTGTGCAGGTTTGGCCACTTAGTACTAAGGCATGAGCAATGAAATGATCGCTCAGACATTACTTCCTGGTATTGTTTCTAAGGCATGCTGCCTGCTTATTTTATTTTCCATTTATTTGAAGCTACAAGATGATTTCAAAGGTGTTGGATAACCCACACCTACCCCAAATATTGTGCATCTTTTAGCTCTCAGGCTATTTTCTGGTCTGTTCCTCCTTGCTGACATTCTATCATGAACGTGCAGCATCTTTTCTGGAGCTGTGACGGAGCTTAGAAACAACATTTGTTTGTGAATGACATGTGATGTTGCTTTGTGGTACAGATGAAGCACATTAGCAATTTACTGTGCTTACTTTGTAACCTAAGATGAAACACATTGTACTCTTGCACCGTTCCTTTACAACAGCCAAAGAGGATGTCTTTTGAATTGTTGGAGGATCTCTCATGCAGTGCTCAGAACAGTGGAGTGTGCTCAGAGCCTGCTGTGCTTCTCCCCTTGCAGCACCTCCCATATCCCTTTAAAAAAACCTACAGAATATTGCTTTTGTATTTCCACTGCTCAACAGATTTTCTGTAGAAGTCTAGGAAAACTGCAGCTAGAGATAGAACATTACACCTCCTCTGTACCACAACCTTTAACCAAGTTTCTAACCAGTTAGTGACATGATTGGTTCTAAACAGGATGATTAATATTTAGCTAACTAGAAGACAGCTAACAGTGTTTTACTCCTGCCAGAGGCTTAGGCTTGCACATGATTATCTTCTTATAACTGCCTTGGCAGAAGTGTGTGTGTGTTGGTTTGGTGGTGTGTTTTTTTTTTCTTTTTCTTTTTTTTTTTTTCACCCCTTTAACCATGTCTAATAACCAGTACAACTGGTCTGTCTTCTTCCTTTCTTGGAGTGTGCTTGGATGTTCCTAACTACAGTGCTCCATAAGCAGCTAGTGCCAATACGTGCACGCCCTTTTAGTATTACTCCACTTCCATAGACTTTGGGGGAATGTTTGTCCCAAGCTTCCTGAAATGTGCCAATAATATTAATGGCAAAAATATAGATTTATAAACAGGATGAGTAGACTCGTATTGCAGAAAAAAACTGTTTTAGGAATACAAGCAAAATTTCATACTTAAAATATGAGTTTCTTACAAGCTCATGAAGAGAACACAGTTATATCTGCAGTATTTCTAGGTAAAGCTGACAGGTGCTTAATATCACCACTCCAAGGTGTTATCTCAAGTTCCACCAGCTATTAAGGTATTGAATTTGAAAGAAAAAGTGGGAAGAGCTTACCTGGGCCATTCATAAGGACTAGCATGCCTGGGTTTTCCTAACCAATTATAATGACAGTAATGCCTGGGATTGATTATTTGGCACAGTCTAGGGCATAGGTAAAGCTGACAGGTGCTTAATATCACCACTCCAAGGTGTTATCTCAAGTTCCACCAGCTATTAAGGTATTGAATTTGAAAGAAAAAGTGGGAAGAGCTTACCTGGGCCATTCATAAGGACTAGCATGCCTGGGTTTTCCTAACCAATTATAATGACAGTAATGCCTGGGATTGATTATTTGGCACAGTCTAGGGCATTGTTTGAAATTGGGGAAATATGCAGCACGTTCAGTGAAGGTTATGGTGCTGTACCTGGCTGGTAGTCAGGGTTCTGAGCTGACTTTCCTAGCTCCTGTGTGCGAGGCTTTAGAGCCATCAGGTCAGTAATCAGAACTGTAGAAGAGAGATTTCTGCCATCCTGTCCAAAACCTTTTCACATCTTGCTTTCGCAATCCTTCCTTCATCTTTATCTTCACACACAATAGTGGAAAACAGAAAACCTTGTGCTTCCGCAAACAGCAGCTGAAATCATCCCAGAGGTATTATCTTGGAAACTAGAAAATGATTCAATGAAAGAAGGAATGAATCATGTAAATACTCAAAGTGTTGTACCTCAGCAATGTCCCTCCCTTCTTAGTACAAAGCAAAGAACAAAAGCAGGCTGCTGCCTGGCATGGGCCCCTCCTAGATGACTTACTGGGACTGTGAAATCATCAGAAGCCTCAGAAAGATGTGCTTATCCAGCGTTTATGGCTTGATTTTCTTCTCTTCATTTCTCTTTTAAGCACAGAACCAGTAGCTGTGTTCCCTTGGATGGCTGCATATATTCTAGAAGATGGATGAGGAAGGGCAAGGACTGAAGCAAATATTTTATGCTCACAGATTTCTGGGTGGCTTTTACATTTTGGAAACTGAAAATAGATTTCTATAGATAAAACATTGCATGGAAGAAGGGCATGAGCACTGTAAGGTCATTAAAATACAAACCCACATATTTATTGCTGAGGATGATTTTAAACACTCTCTTAGAAAACAAGCCATGTGAAATTGTGTGGTCTGTTCAAATGGAAAGTTATAATAGGAGGTAAGAATTCTGAACAGGCCATTAATTCCTATCTGGCAGACAAACTGAGATTGCTTTAGCACTTAGAGTAGCTTCAGTGAGAACAACATATTGATCTCAGATTGCCCATCTAAAATTAAATGTGAGACACAGGAGTCAGAGTAACCCACTACAGCAAAATATTCAGTGCAGATTACTTTATGAAAGATCATTTTACAAAAGATGAAAAGAATTAAGGAACATAAAAAAAAGTAATTGCAGGTGAATTTTTAATTCTAAAGTCAGTTAAAGTGTTTCATCTTCTTAAGCAAGTGTTATGAGTTCACATGATTCTCCAAAAGCTCCATTCTGGAAGGCTCACAGGAAGCAGTAGCATTTGTTCACCTTCACTGTCAACTCCTTCTAAGCCCTTAGTTTTAATGGTTTTTCAGTAAGATGAGAATATGCAGCTACTCCAGTGACTTGAATGTCTTCTTGCCAGTGGGTTTTTCTTTTCTTTCTTATTTTTTTCTTTTTTTTTTTTTTGCACAGCATGATCTTCACTGAGGCTCTTGTGACATCAGTGGCAAATGTCTGTGAGGAATTGCCTCAGGCCAACGTGACTTTCAAAGGATAAGGCAATTTGTTACCTTGCCAATGAACAGTTTATTACATTTCTAATTATTGTTACTAGTCTGGCAGGTGGTGCCATGCATGGTATTTTTACAAGTGCCAAAGATGCAGGTACGTCTTGCATGACAGAAAAGAACCTGAGTAAGATTTAAAGGAAAACCAAGCATTCTGCTGTAGTATACACCTGATAATTCTTTGCTCCAGCATGGCATATACAATACCTGGCTATTTCTGAATCTTAAGCTGAAGCATACTGACTCTTTAAAGGTTCTGTTGTGAGACCAATTGTAATTAGAGCGTTAACAGCCTAAGTTAGATATGAAGGTATCTGTCTTTCCCTCTCAAGATTTTTCCTCTAATCTTTATTATTCTACTTGCTGTGTAAATTAAAGACACATTATATTTATGAACTCTAACTTGGAGTTCATGTTAATCACCATCTACGAATATTCTTTCCCAGTAAAGATCTAGGTTCCTAAACACTTAGACTTTGCTTTCTTTGGTTTTAGATTTCCATACAGTCACATACAAGAAAAAAAAAATACTATGTGCATTTCAGTATGGGCTAGTGCAATACCATCCTATCCCTTCTCAGCAGCACAGTCCAGTTAACCCATCACTACAGAAAAGACTAGTTCAAAAGGATTAGAGCTAGGAAATAAATTTGCTCTTTTCATGGCCAGTGATATGTTGCTCTCATTTAATCAGTATTGCAATAGCAGCTACTTTGCTCTTAATCACGTGGCTACCATCTTAACAAACATGAAGCACATTTCTGTCATTCTCATGTTACAATGGAAGTTCTTGTAAAAAAAGCCCATCCATTTATTATTTCTATATATAACCCTATTTGGTTCTTCCCTGTTTGTCCAGGAATATCAAACAGCCATATTCAGGAGAAACAGACACTTAAATCTGTTACAGTTAATCCAGCTGGATTTTACTGTATTATACTTTACTTCACAGAACTAAGGAGATGGGACAATCTTGTCCCACTCTCTCTCCACCCCCTGCATTGATATTTTATTATATGGTTGCATTGTGACAAGTTTCCTTAATGCCACATTTATCTCCTGTTAAAATGGAACATAAGATTGCAGCAGCAGGAAGTTCAGTCGTGCGTCCTGTAGGCAAAATGAATTTGTGCAACCTTTTAGTACAAGATTTAGTGTTTTTATATTTCTGTGACTTGGAGGAACTGCAGCTGTGCTAGAATGGTTCCAGGATTTGGCTGACTTATGTATGCACCCGCCAGGGCTCCAGGTTAGAACTGATCTTGCTGGAGCAGAGAGTATGGGCATGTTTTGGAGTCATTCCCTGCAGGGGCTTTTTTTTACAGTAGGCCAAAAGTGGCACCGATTCAAAATAGTGGCTAGAAAGATATTACATACTTGACTGAACCTGGTGCAGAGGAAACTGAAGATGTCAGTCCCCTCCCTTTTCCCCATCAATTGTCTCGTATTTCTGAGATGCAGGTGTGTGGTTACAGTGTAAACAGTCCAAAGATTTTTTTTTTTCTTCTAGGCTAATAAGCTTTATGTTTTGTTTTTTTTTTCTTTTCTAGTATCTCTGCCAAAATATAGAAGCATACAGTATGAACTCCTGCACTTCCACACACCCCATACACACTAGAGAGAAAGCATTTTGTTTCTGGAGCCAGGATGGCAGAAAAAACCTGCCCCTGTCTTTTTCTGAATATATTTCAGAAATTTATTTTTGTCTTACCCATACACCATGCTTTCTATTGACTATTGGAGCATCTTAAATTAAGAGATAATGTATAAGCATGGAAGTGAAGTTTGTTTTTCCTCTGGCATTCACTGATCTTTCTATTGTGACTGTCCAGACAGACTGTAGCTCTAGCTGTGGTCATTGGCTTTCACCACTAATTAGAGGAAAAACTGTCCTGTCTTCATCCCTAAACTCCCAAGTCACTAAAAGTCTTCTGAACAAATTCTAATGATGTTACTGCTTTCTGTGTAGTCTGGATGACAAAGACGTAACACTAAAGAAATTACAAAGATTATTTCAGATTGGCTAAGTAGTGTCTTCTGAGACTGCAGTTTCTTCAGGAGCTGTCGTAGCTCTTGATGCCACAACACTGCTCGTGTAGGTCTAAGGAGAAAAGCAGCAGCACAGGTGCAAGGAATCCTGCACTGTACAACTGGGTTATCTGCAGCACAGACAAGTGATTTATGACAGTTGATTTATGAGTGCATGTTTCATGTAGCAGGAATGATATTGCCAGAGGTAAAAACAAGGAGGAAAATTCAAACTCCCTTCAGGTGACAGACATCTTAAAAATAAAGAGGATCCTTTTGAATTTTCTGGCAAGTCTCATCAGGATAGTCCCACAGCAAAAAGGGAAATGTGACGACTTTCTCTTTGCAGTTGCTGCCTCTGCCCCAGAACAACCACTACTCGCTGCCTGAGATCCCCTTGATAGGCAGCCAGGAAAACTGGTGCTGTAACAACTAACTGTACCTCGACTGTATCCACCTTCTGTTTCCCCACACAGCTTCTGCTCGTCTGACATTGTGCAATGTCATATTAGTATGGACGTGACTTTCATGGACTACTCCGGCCACTTTTGCCTTATAGAGAGAAAGGAGAGCTCTGTAATCAGCAGAATTAATGAATGTGGTGTCCTAGGGCTTTCTGTTCCCTCCCAAAGAATGGAAAGCCCTAGGTCCCAGTGGCAGGCATTGGGAAAACCCGAAATTGCTCTGCTTCTGGTAGACAGGACGGGGATCAAGGGAAGTGAGGAAATTCATGTAATGCTGCTAGACTGGCATGGGAACCTTAATACTAATCTGAAGGTGGCTGAATGGTGTAAAATTGAAGCAGGGTAAAGTTTTGAGGTTTTAGCTGATCATATTTAATATTTCAAGTGCAGTGCCATCTAAAAGCTGTCATGATTGATGCTTTATCAGGATAGATACCTTACAGAGGCATACAATGTCTGGGCCTTAAAACATCTGTATCTGGGCTCATCTAAATCGTGCATACCAATATATAAGGGCTGACCTCTTGAATTAACCATTCTGTTCCTTCTCTGCTTTCAAGTTTGTGCTTTGTTTCTTTTCCTTTTTGACAATTTGAATCAATTTTATTACTTTTGCAGCTACGCTGTCATGCAGTACCTTTGAAAAGAGTTAATTTTACTATATTACTTTGTCCTCAGCTATTTAAGGGTATTTTCTGAGGAAGATCAACACCAACTGCAGTACTTGGCCTGGGTTTAGGAACCCTGGGCCTGCCCTGGTGCAGTGTCTGCAGCCACTAGATGGCACATGGGAGAGAGTCTGTGCATCCTGAGCAGCATCCTGACCTCTGGTACTATGATGAAAGGATAAATAATAGTAAATGTTTCTTTAATAGGAGAAAATGCACAACACTGGCACTAGTGATTAAGTTCTATTAAACAGTTGTTATTTTGGACACCAGGTGATTAATACCTTCAAACCACTTCATTTCCAGTCTTCGGCACCTTGGTCATTACTAAGTCAAATTGTAAAGTTCAGTGAATCAAGTTGTAAATAGTTTTATTGGTTCTGTGTTCAAAAAAGATTAAGGATTGTGAAATTCCTTGATGATTTAAAGTTCCATATTTCCTAAGTCCTTGTATTTCTGTTTTCTGTTCTTTAGTTAATAATCGTTGCAGAAATTTTAAACTCTGTTTCTGCCTTTGAGAACACTAAACCAAACATGCTACTTGAGAGCAAAGAGTAGTATTCTTAGAACAAATATGCCACGTGGAGAGAGTTGAAATTTTGCACTGAGGTGCACACTGCTGCCAACATGACATAGTCATCTGAGGGAGGAATCGCCTCCAAGGACAACAGTGGAACTGCTCTTACAGCATATTTATATACATGCTGATGACTACTGGATAAAACACACGACCTTCATGTTTCTGTTGGTTTGGGGGTTATTTTCTGAAATTATTTATCGTCATTTTGGGAATTAGTTTGTCCATTGTATGATAAAGCTTCCTTCAAAGCAGGTTTTGGTTGATTATTGGGTGGGCTTTGTTGTCATTGGGGTTGATTGTTGTTTTACCATTCATTTTTTTTTAGATTTATTTTTTAGTGAAAGCTTAGGAACTAAATTGTAAGATCTAGGTATATTTCAAGGTTCCAGTGCTACACAGCAGGGCTTCCTTAAAGTTCATTTAATACTCTTTAGGTGACTGGGAACAGATTTTTGGTTTCTCCAAACAAACTTGAGGATTAGAAAGACATGCTGGCTGCATCCTGTTTTGGCTTGAAAATTGTCCTGTGCTCTGCTAAGTCTGCTTACGATTTCAGTGCTTGACGAAGTGGCCCTTGCATCACTTCCATGCCATTTCACAAATCTCTGCCAAAATGTTTATGACAAGGTGCCTTTCTCAAATGTAAGTTATTTCCATTGTTGTATTAACCTGCTTAAAATTAATCTGGTTTCCTGGTTTGGTCATGTGTCATAGAAATGTACATGTCTACTGGGGTGAGTCCTTCATCTTCACTCCAGTGTACACGTATGTGCCCGTAGAAGCTGTGGGTGCATGCGTGTGTCTGGGCAAGGCAAGGCAAGGCAGCACCACCACTCCAGGGAAAATGGAGGAGATGACTGCGAGTCACCCACTTACTCACTGGCATATACTGTGGGAAACCTGTATTTTGTGGTTTTGTGGAGCACTTGCTTTTTAGAGAAGTCAGGCAAGGAGGCAGACATCCCCTACTCATTAACAAATTTATCACTTACAACTCTTATGTAAAACAAACTTGGTGTCAACTCTGAAATGAAGAGCTGCATTGGAAATCACACCTAACTACAGCAGGTGCTGAGCTGGCAGTTTCACAGAAGATTGTGAAATTTGATCACACAATGGGAAATAGAGCCACTCCTTGAGGGCAATATCTGGAAACATAATGGGGAACCACCCTTCAAAGGTGATCTGTGTAATGATGGGGCTTAGAAACACTTTCTACCTGCTTTGCTTAGAAAATTATGAACATTTTTAATAGTGTTGCTGGTTTTTGCACAAGCACACTATATTTAGCTGTACCTCAGCTCATCCTGTGCTCAGGACGCACCCAAGGCAATAAACTGCCCGGCGTGTACTTGCTACTGCCATCACTCATAGAATTTTCTGTCCTCCTCATGTCCTGCTATTAGTGTTAGCATTCTTTCTTTTCTTTATTTACAGCTTTTCACCTGTATTCTTCTGGAAACCAGGCATCTGTCTAGCCCTTGAGTAACTTTCACTGCAACCATTTTCTGGTAAGTCCCTAACCTTTATATCCTCATACATGGTAATGAACATGGAACACCCAGCATGATTGCATTGGCCCAGTGACACTCTGTGCTACCTGATGTCTCTCTTCTTTCTTCTTGAGATTGCCATAAAGATTACACCTGTGCTCCTGCATGTACTTATGCACACCACAGCCTCTGAATAATGTAGACTAATAGAAAAGACTTCAAAGAATCATAACACAGTTTTAAAGGGCTAGAAGCAGAGGCTGATGGGAAATGTTGTAAGAATTCAGCATTTCCTGCTTAGCTAAGCAGTAATTTAGAAGGACATGTAAACTATGTGCAACTATTTCAAAGAAAATAAAAAGCAAACAAAAGCTATGCACACTGCCCTGATGCTGTAGACAAAGCGCAGAGAAGGGAGAGGCTTGCAGCAAATCACCTGCTTGAGTTTGTCATTTTTAGGTACTTAGACACAAGGTAATGAAAATATTTAGACACATTTGGATGTTCTTTGACAGAGGTATATGGAAAGGGAAAGAAGGTGAGTGGTTTAGCAGTGAATGAGCAAGTCATTACGTGATTGAAATCAATTACCCAGTAGCTCATCAGCAAAAGAGAATAAATATCCTTCCTTCTTGTGCTGTGGGTATTCTATTGGCTCTCTGTCACACTATCTTTCAAAGCCACTGAAGGGTTAATAACAGGCTGTTCTTTCTGTGACAGTGATTTTCCAGAGCAACCGTGCTTGTTAGACTAATGAAGCTGTCAGTCCAAAGGGAATCAGTGACCAGCAGGTACCAGAATTACCTTGACAGATGGAACTGGGAAGAAACTACTTCAGGTCAGTGAATTCTAGCATTTTATAAATCAAATGTACCCTGCACTTTCTTCTTGTCTCCTAATAATGAGGATAGAGAAAGAAAGAAAGAAAGAAGAAAGATTTTTAAGAGCTTGCACATTATTTAAGAGTGAAATTCACTCATATTTGCTCTTATTAAACTAGTATGACTCAAGTAGGATTTCAGTAATGCAACAGACTTTGTGCAAAACTTAGGCAGGCAACAACAGAACAAAGTATTAGTGCAAAGTTCATGGGCACACGTATAGCTGATTGGTCTGAACCCAACCTCATTTATGGTACTACAGGCTTGACTTGGCCAAGTATCTTTGGATACTCCAGTATCTTTGTCAGTTTGGTCATTAGGACTCTATGTGCTACTGAAAGTCAGCTCCAGCAGAGTAGGGATTAAATATTTAACAGTATTAGGGACTTTTGGAAAGTAATATCTTGCTTTTGAGAGTCCAAGAAGATTGTTCTCTTAATAATGAGGTAATTATTACTTTAATGATAAGAAAAAATCAATTGTGCTAACTTCTCTGCTTATTTCAAGATATTCTAAGCAAGCACACAGACAAGCATGGAAGACAGAAGTAGAAGCACTGACATATATGTAATAGTAAAAAATCTCCAGAACACAGGGATACATAAAAAAAAAAAAAAAGTCTTTAATTCAATCATATATATTTTAGGACACAGGGATTCTCCCCTTCTCAAGAGAACATCAGTATTCTTGTCATGACCATGCAGGCTGTAATCTTACATAAATAACAATGGGACAGACATTCTAGGAAAAAATGGACTTTTACATTCATAACGAGTGGACTGCAAATAAATATTTTCAAAGTAATCAAACGGGCTGACAGTATGTGATTCATCTCTGATCACACAACATGTGCCTTGCTGTGAATGCCCACAGAGTGTATGACAATCGTCTCCATTTTGAACATGTACCCAGAGGAATACTCTGGGTACTCATACACAGCTGAATAGTTGTATCAGTTGTGACAATACACAGACATATGCATGAAATCCAGAATGTAGAGTCTCTCTCCTTCCTTTTATACAACACCTCTCTCTTCTCTCTCACTGCAGATTTCAGACTACAGCTGGAGCTCAACAAGCAATGTTACTAGCACTGGGGGAAAACCTACCCCTGCAGAGGCAGAAAATCTAAAGACAGATGGAACAGTTGAAAAGCCAAAGGTTACCTCGTCTTACTGCTGGGGTGACAAAATTGCCAGCTGAACAGCACTGTTAGGCAATTTTATTGCTGTTATCAACAGAATGATTTAGCTCATAGGGGGCTTTTCCTCTTCCACAGAACAGGCCTGTCTCTTAACCACCTCCTTGGCAAAACTTGTGTTGATTATAGTCTTGCTCTCATTGCAGTTCTAACAGAAACAGTTGTTGGTTCCCTTGCCTGTCCATATTATGGGCACATACCCGTCCTATTTGCCCAAGATGGGTAAGTTTGCAGTTGGAACAAAGATGAAGCCCAGGTGTTGATGGCTAGAGTAATGGTCAGAACTCCTAGGATGTTGAGTACCAACCCAGCTTTGGCCTGGAATTAAAAGAGAAGGGTTATTGAACTGAGTACTATTTTCCTTCCTTGCTGTTTCAGATTGTTTTTATGCTTAGATTTTCTCTTCTGCCTTTTTTCACAACTCCATTAGAAATCCATCAAATTAACATTTAAGCTGCTTTTCTTCACAAATACAGTTTGTATTAGGGGAAAATAAGTTCCCATTGGATAAAACTCTTAAACTAGAAGTCCTGAAATCTTTTTTAATTCACTAGTAAGGAAAGTAGGACTTTCTCTTCTGACCTGGCCTGTCTCTTATGTTACTTTGGATTTCTTTTTGGATCAATTTTAAGTCATAAAAGTTATCAAGAAACATGAAATCATTGTTCATCTTTCCTTACCATAGTGAGAAAGGCCATCAGGGCAGCCTAGTGAGATGTGCTGGGCTGTTTGCTGGTCCCTGCAGAAGGACTGTCTACATGGCCCTTTGACATCCCTGTGATCTACACTTAGGCTTTTCAAACAGATGTGGCCATTTCTCAGTGACAGCAAGCTTTTGGTGGAACATTTCAGGAGCCCTTGGCTGTTCTTTAAAGGCCAAAAGCATCTTTGTAAGGCTCTGAGTCTATATTAGAGGGTGTGTGTCCCTTTATTAATTTACACATGTATGGTCTTCTCCTCCTTTGACGTAAGCTGAGTGCACTGAGTTTTCTAACACTCTTCCAAGAAGAACCAATATTAGAAAAAGGAAAGAACAAAACTAGTGATTAAAATTCTGAGAAGAATGCAGTTTTGCTCACCATATCTATAACCTTGAGTTGTCCATACGAGAAGACAATGGCGTTAGGAGGAGTGGCCACTGGGAGCATGAATGCCAACGATGCAGAAAGTGTACAGGGCAGCATGACATAAAGTGGGTTGAGGCAAATTGCTTCAGCCTATGCAAGAAGGGACAGCAAAGGTGATGGCTTCAGTATACAAAAATGCACAGAAATCTTTTGGCAGCAAACTGGTTGTACTTGTCCATGTCAGAAACCTTGTTCTTTCACAAACACTCATATTTTGGTTCTGCTTTAGAAACTTTTAGCAAATGTCCTTATGCAGCAAATGCAGGAATTGATTTTGTGGTCAGTGCTTTGTGTTCCTGACTATGGAATCTGATCACTGCTGCAGTATAAATTAGTAATAATGGTTGTGTTTAACCTTAAAGCCAGGAAAAAATGTAGAGTAGCTTCAAATTGGTTAAGTATAAACTTAAACTACTGGAGGAAACAGGGTAACCCAAGCTCTGAAGGTGAGTGGTTTGGTTTAGGGGTTAGCTGGAGCCTGTGGCCTGTGCAGAAATATTTTTGGTGGTGCTTATTCCAGTTTCTCTCTGGAACCAGCTTTTCATGCTGCAGAACTATGTCTACCCCATCAACAGGAATCTCCTGTGGAAATGCAAAAGTCTGAATTAGGTCATAGAGCTTGACTAATGCTATCATCTTCAGAGACTTCTGAGAGGCTAGTGGTCGGAGTGAAATACAGTAATGGAATGCTGCAGGGAAGCAAATGCTGCTATGCAGAACAAATAGGAAAAAAAACAAGTACAGCTGGCAGTGACCTCATCAGGTTGTTTAGGCCAGAAGGCAAAATCTAACATGGCAATGAATTTAATCCCTTTTCACCAGCAGTGATTTTAGAAAGGTTGAACTAAGCACAGTGTGTGTGAATACATACACGTGCACTTACATGAATGTATATTTTGTGTCTTGTATTCCTTCTCAGCTACATGAACCAATGTTTGGCTCTGTCAGTTGGTTAGTTTTTCTAATTGACCAGATGTGTGCTTGGAGAAGAGTTGAAAGCCATTCTTATAAGAGTATTTTAAAACACTGGAACTTACCATTGAAGCCAGAATAGGGAGAAAGAGAGTAGTGGTGGCCACGTTGCTGGTGCACTCAGTGAAAGTGGCAATAAGGAGACACAACAGGAAAGCAATAGCTGGATGAGGGATTTCCTGCAGAGGAGTCAGTTTGCTGCCTAGCCATGCAGACAGACCAGATTCCTGTAACAGAGGAAGGAGGTCTGTCAAGATAGCAGGCTGGAGAAGAAAGAGCCATAACACAGTCCAGTTACATTTTTCAAACCAATTCTGACTTCCATTCTTACAGCAGTCCTCATACAAACTGCTTTCTGTGCAAAACCATCAAAAAGATAATGCTTATAGACAGGATAATTTGTTAGGTTAAATAAAAATAAATATAAAATGTAACAATGTAATTTCATCACATTGAGATCTTGATCAACTATCTGAAGCTTTTCATACCTTTCATCCCTCTCAGTCACTGAAAACTACCAGCATTTTCCCTCTCATTCTGGGCTGCAGTTTGGGCATCACTATTATTCAGCTGTTCTTCAAGAGAACATGCCTTAACTGTGCCTGTCTTGCTGCTTCATGCATTATGACCTTACTGGTTTTGCAACATCCTCCCTATTTCATCTCTTGGTTACTTCAACCTGTCTCTTCTGACACTGAAAAGTGCTGTCTCAGAGGAGGGTTGGAATCTATCTGAAAAGACCAGTCTAATTCCCTGTCCTAGGGCAGGATCAGCTCTACCTAAATTATTACTGATAGGTGTTTTTCAAATTTGTTGTTAATAATCTCTAGCAATGACATTTCCAAAATCTCCCTAGATAATTTTGTCAAGTGCTTAACTATCTTTACAGTTGGAACATCTTCCTACTGCTCAACGTAAATCTCCTTTGCTGCAATTTAAGCCCTTTAGCACCATCAGGATTTAAAAAAAAACACAGTATCTTCCTTACTTCAGTAGTTTTTATGTATATGATGATTTATTCTAGAATAAATTAATGTTATTGTTCAAACCTTTCTTTACCAAACATGTTTCCAAGAGATCTGATCATTCTTGCTACCTTCCTCCACACTTCCTTCATATAGCCCACATACTGTTGAAGACTGATATCCCAAACTGAATACCTTACTCTGCCTGAGAATTTATCAGTCTTGAGTAGAAGGATTATACTTTGTGTCTTATGTATGATGATCCTACCTATAGTTTCCAGATGTTTGTTTTTTTCTTAGTAGCAATATAAAAATAATGACTAGAATAAGGTGTATGAGCAGCTTTAAGCTTGTCCATTCATTTCCACGTCTTGCATTTGTGATACTTCATTATTTCTTCCTGTTTCCCATATTGAGTTCCATCCTTGTTTTCTAGAAACGCTTTTACAAGTCATTGTGATTTTTGAACTCTAAACTAGTATTTCCAGGTACTTGAAGCTTTCCCCAGTTTCCTTATTGTCTATAGATTTAATAAAAGTATTGTCTGTTCCATCATTTAAGTCATTGCTGAAAAATAATTTGAAACTCTGGACTCCCAGCAGATGCCTGCAGAAGTACATCAGTACATCCTTCAGCCTGACAGCCAGACACTTTTATCTGCTCCTGAAGGTTTTCTAACTAGCTCTACATTTGTCTTCTAGTAGTTCAATTTAAATCATATTTTCATAAGCAGTTTATCTGAAATTAGTTTGGAGACCCATCCTAGGCACATTACTTCCTCGTGCTTGCCATATCAATTAAGCTTTATTTAATATAGCCTTTAACGTGTTGGGATAATTTCTTAATCATCCATTTTTCTAGAAAACACAGTTCATCATGCTGCCTTGGTTGGTAGCACCACCCCAGTCGCGTAGGCAACAACAAAGATTTGTTTTAATCACAGGACTCCTCCTAAGGATGGTGAAGTCTCTGCTGCTGCCACCAGCTGAGTAGTTGGTGCTACCAGCATGCCCTCTTGTGTTCTGGGAGAGCACGCAGGAAAAGCCAGATGGAAAACACCCAGGAAGACATAAATACCAGGTAGGCAGAGGAATGTTACCTCACTGCCTTTGGCTAAGGCAAAGCCACCTCCCAGCAGAAACACAATGTTCCATGGCATTTTCTGGTGAACTGTTTTCCAGTCCAAGAGAGCTGGAGGTGCTCGAAATTTTGACTTGCTGCCTAAAATCCAAAAAGATTTTGTAAGCCATGTTACATTCTCCAAAGAAAGGAGGACTTCTTGGTGGGAGGGGAGTTTAGTCTGAACATCAGGAAACACTTCTCTCAGCAAAATTAAGTAGACTGAAGTCTACTTTAGAAATTAATTAACTTCTAAAGCAAATGATGGCAGCCTCATCAACAAAGATTTTAAATATTAACTTGCAAAAATACTAAAGAATGATCTGTAGCTGCTCCAAGAGGCATAGTAGAATACAGGTAAGAGTGAATTAAAAGTATGGCAACGTATCTGCAGAACTGTATGTGTTACTGCTAAGTCACATACTCTCTGCTTAAGGCTCCAACTTCAGAGGCTTTTATATATGTGTATGCCAGTGTCTGAAATGCTGCTGGGTTAAGAGTGCCCTACTTAGTTAAACTGCAAGAAACAGAGAACTTTTATGGGGTATATGCCTTGCCTAGCCTAAAGCATACAGCTGTATTTATGTGGGAAGAGCAGTTTGAAATCTTGCTTAATGCTTGCAATTTCCTTTTTAAATCTAAAGCATAAAACTTCCTGTATACCTATTCTGGCAGCTGATTTTTGATGCTTTCAGTAAACTTACCTTTTTTTTCTTTGTCTCTGCCATCATTAGAAATGTCAGAAGGGATGATGAACAACAAAATTGAAATGAAGATGGCAACTGTAGCATCAGTAACATAGCTGCAACAGATCAGTCAGATATTTAGTCTAGTTGTGTTTTCACTTATAGGCAATCTAGCCTATTTCCTTTTTATTCACAGTGAGGAGAAGTGGTGATACCTTGTACCATCTTGGTTGAACAGAGCCGTTGCCCAACCTGGGATAAACCCCGGGTCTCTGGTAAACCAGAGCAATACTAGCAGTATGAAGATGATCAAAACTGCTATTTCTGCAAATTTCATTGAGCCCAGTTTCTTGCTCTCTTCCTTGATAGTGTCATAGGCCCGTTGCTCCTTAGCCTTTGCAGAGGCACTTGCAGCACAACCAAAATTATTCCGAAAACTAGAAGAAAATGGACAAGAAATATCAGAGAAATTTGCCAGCTATCTTCAGAGTTAAGAATCCAAATTTTATACTCTTTTAGATATATGTATTTATATATGCATATACAAGTTATGTATATTATTATCAGAGCATCAGCAGCCATAAGTGTTAGATGTTGCATTGTATTTGCATTGTATTGCATTGCAAGTGTTAGAATATGCATTGTACTGTGTATTGCCAAGGGAGTCAGAGAGAAACTTCCTGCCCCTAAAAGCTCATGATCTAAATACAAATGGGTGTGCTACCTGGAAACATGGAGCACTAATGACAGTGTGTGTGTGATTGACAAGGCTCTATGATCACCAGGAAGTAAGCAGTTGCCAAGCTTTTTAAAATTACAGAAAAGGATAATTTTAAAAGAGGAATTTGAAGATGAAAGCACCATTTCAGGTATTAGAGTGTACTTTCCATGTAAAAGAAAGGAGGCTGGGGGTGATATAAAAATTGTTGGTGGAGTATGAAAAAGGTAGGTACACAAGCCAGTAGTATGGGGCAATTAGCATTTGGAACTGGCACACTACTAATCCTCTAGGTCTGTAGCAACTCCAGTTACAAAGATATTTACCAGCTAGATGTAGAAATCAGTTTCCTGGTTTGAATCACAACAGGCTTTCAGGACATGAAAGCAATGCTTCAAAACAGGTTATGTGTAGCTATAACTTCCCATTTTTATTTACAGAGTCTGTTTTGCTGGGATTTGAGCAAGTTCCCCTGAGAAGAAGTCGCAGTGTTTTAATAGATACTTAGTATGCTGCTCTGCTAGTCTCTGTTGTGAGGACTTAATCACCTCCTGCCTGACTTTCAAGCATATGCTCATCACTAAAAGTATCACTGGTGTTACAACATGTAATGAGTACTTGCTAACAGGCCTGTCAGTTGTATTACAGTGTGTAAACGGTACTTACTTAAAGCCCAAGTACAGTATCTGCAGCCAAATCCAGGCCAAAGCCAGTAACACAACCATGGTGGGAAAGGCAAAGGAGAACCAAGAAGCAAAGTTGATGATATTGCCATTGTCAGGAAAGAGCCTGTAAAATGCAAATGGCTGTTAGCATCCAAAATTCTGCACTCTTTTCTGTGTTTAGTTAGTGATACAGAAAAGTGGAGGTGCTGTGGCGCCCACTAAGGAAGAGAAGCTGTTTTCATTCTCTGTGTTGGCTGGAGGTCAGCTGTAGCAGAATGGTGCAGTTTAGTGGGTATGTAAACCCAGATTCAACCGGACTTACTCATCAACTTGTCCTTGAAGTACCAGATTTGGTGTTGTCCCAGTCAGAGTTGCAATCCCTCCAATACTGGCTGAGTAACAAATACAGAGAGACATTCCTTTGCAGAATTCCTTGTGTTTCTTCTCTTGCAGTTTTTCATTTATTTTTCTGTCTTCTTCGACTGTAAGGATGTTACTATTGCCTAGATGTTGAGACAGAACAAAGAGTTACAGAAGCTAGATTGGATAGGAAAAGATCTTGTGCCTGCATAATTCAGCATTTCAAGGCTAAGACACAAAGAACTCAAACCTAAAAGAGACAAATTTCCTAATTTTAAGACCGGCGTTGTTAATTCTTTGATCTTCTGACCATTTTCACTGGTTGTCTTGATACAGAGCAGTTTTTCAGAAGAAGAGAAGTTGAAATGTGTGATAAAGTCTGAATGTAGTGCTGACGCTAGTGCTGGACTAGGGCGACATCTGAGCTGAACTTGGAGGGAGAGAAGTGAGAATTCAGGGAGCTGCAAGAGAGTCAGGGGATCTGGACTGAAGGGAACTCATTCTGTACCAGTGCCTGACTGCTGGTGCTGAGGTTTACACTCAAAACACTGGAGTTGTCTCAGAGGTGGGAAGAGGGTAAGACAGTTGGTAAGGAGGTATTGTTGCATTGTATAGCTTTGGATTAGAAAAATAAATTTTAATCCCTAACCTTCTGGCATGAAATAGGTCAGAAATTTTTCCTTGGAAATTCTCTATTATCTGATAAATTACATGGTAGATAACAACTGGACTATCATAAATATATAGGGAGATATCAAGCCTAGTATAAAGGCTTCAGCTACTGGAGAATGTACACATTTTGTTGTTTTATTGGTTAGTTATCGTCGCTTCATATTTTGCATCCATTTCTACTTTCAGCCAAGTCAGTAGATCTCATTGTGCTTTTGTCTGGTTCATGCAAGAGGCTCAGAAATGGTGTTAGATACAATCAGGATGCTTTGGGTACATTCCTCTTTTAGAACTTACTAGCAACTATAATGACAGTGAAGAAGGCAGCAAGTCGTCCTCCATTCCCCAAAAAGGGAACCATCCATAAGCCACCCACCTTTTTCTTCTGTTCCTTTGGTGCTACCTGGTTTAATTGGCTCTTCCTGCAGTTCAAAAGCTTTATTGATGTTTTCAGATGTTTGGTCAGCTGTCCTAGACTGCATTTCTGAGGCGTGCAGTTGGTCCAGCACTGCTTGTGCTATTGGGATCATCATGGCAGTGGTGGCAGTATTGCTGATCCACATCGACAGGAAGGCAGTCACAACCATGAAACCCATGAGAAGTCTGAAAAATGAAACAAATTTGAAAAAGTCAGTTCAGAGCTCAGCACTGCAATGCCCTCCTCCCTTCCAAGCCCCCTCCACAAAGCTTTGGTTACAAGTGCTGAGTTTGGAAAACGTTTAGGAATTCACAGCTAGCACTTCCTCTTCCCCTCGCCTGCTTTCTAAATGATACAGTGAGATGTAAAATTTATTGTTTTCTTCTTGCCATTTCAGCCAATTCTGCTTTTCCATCCTCATGGCTAGGAAAGGGAGAGCTGATATCTCTGAGCAAACAGTTTACCTAGTCAGTATCCTGCTTATTCTGCATGCTTCTGAGCATGACACACCTTCTCAGTAACACATGTTAATGTATTATTATATATTTTGAAGAGAAATTGCAAGCTGAATTTGATCCCAAATGGCAATCAGTTTAAGCCATAAGGAAGATGATCCCTTTTTTCTTTTGTAATTTTATCCCATTGCTATTACTTAAGATTCTCTTCTTACTCATATAAAATTCTAATCCTTGTTTCAGTATTACTCTGTTATTTGTCTCAAAATTATTCTTTAGATCAGATTTAGATTATGTACTAGATGAAAAGGGCTTTATCTTGTATGCATTTTTATTCTATTGCTTTGTAATTTCCTTCAGTATTCCCTCTTCTTATGATCTGAGACAAATTAAATAGGGCCATGTAGCCTCTGCATAGCTTAAAATTCTAGTCTGGTAAATGTTTGTTGTTTACAAAACAGACATCCCCATATTTCCTCTTCTCTTTGCAGCAGTTAGAGTGCATGTTTTCTGTGTTTCAGCTGTAGTCCTTCCTGACTGTCTAAAGCTGTGCTTCTGGCCAAACCTAGCAGCACCCTTGTTTTCCCAGCTTTGACTCTCTTGTTGCTGCATTTCCACCTGAAGCCATTTGGAATTAAAAAAGATGCACCAGGTCTGTAACACATCAGAGGACCCCCTTTTGCAAGGTTTGCTCAGATGCTAACTCAGTTGGTCTGTAAAAAAAGTATTTGTAGGACATGATTTGCAGATTCACTTAGGAGTCATCTCTGACACAGGCAGCTCTGAGATGGACAGTGATGCCATAAAGTCCCACAGCATTTTCATGACTGTTACTCACAGAGCTGGTCTAACACCAGTGATAAGCAAGACCCTCAGAGCAACACGCTTGTGTAGGTTCCAGTTCTCAATAGCAATGGCCATCAGCAGGCCCCCAATAAAAAGCATATTGCTGTCCTTCAAGTACTCCCGGCAGACCTGGAACATGGAACAAAGGAGAGAAGATAATGACAAGATGCCAAGAGAGAAGACACTTTCTGAGTGAGGATCTTATTCCAAAGACAGGCAATAACTATGGATGCATCTAAACAGTGAATTTGCTTTGTTTCAGATTAGCAGCTCCACCCAGAGTCCACTCTAAGCTCATGCAAGCTCTGTTCCTTGAAGAGCACAACCAATTCTCTGTGTAATAACAGTGCAATTTTCTCTTCTCTGCACCACACTCTGCAAATCACTCTGGGAATAACCCCCAAACAAGAGAAGCTGATCAATAAATACAGAGGCAAATGTGTATAGAGTAAGATCTCTTACTGTTGTTGAATCCATGATGTTCATTAGTGGGAACAGCAGGACAGGGAAGAGAGCTGTGACAGCCAATGGCAGTGCTTCTGTGCACCAAAACAGTGCCATCACAATGATAACATAACCACATTTCGCCTCCTGACAGAAGAATACATGAAATCAGAACAGGTTGTACATCTCACTTAGGCTTTGAAAAGCCAGCAGCCCATAATTATATTAATTGCATGATAAAGGGGTTAGAGAAAAGGTTGTTTTCTATCTTCCGTGTATCTTCCTAGCTAGGCAGATCCTAATCCAATTAGAAACTACTCAACAACCCTGCCAGAACTGTGAGGAAAAGATGGGGGCCTCCAATGGAGAAAACCAAGTGACTTAGGAGAAGAAATAAATTGATGACTTTGAACCCTTCATAACAAGGGATTGGCAGTCCCTGAAGAGACGTCTTGATTTTGCTGATGGTGGAGTTTTCTTTTTATATATTTCTGCCTTCGAGTTGCAGAAATAGTTACTGATCCAATCGAGCTTTCTCCACCTTTTTCTCCACATGTTTAAGGACATGGCCCAGACGAACCCCAGCTAATTTTAGCAATCTGAATTTTTGGTACTAAAAATACTTTTATCTATTTTTCATTGGATTTTTAGCTTACTACAGACTTTGAAAGGCCCACTGGCAAACTGGCCACAGACCAGTTTCAGCTTCCACTGATGTTGTCTTGTTTCTTTGAAGAAAGGATGACCCCAAATTTCATGCTACTCTTTTTCTGAGAAAAGGTCTGTTTAGTTCTGCTTTGGACAACCACTCCTAACTTCACATAAAATTATTTAACTCAGTCCCTATACACTAAAAGGATCCAAAATAACAGGTCACAATATATTTTCATGACTCTGGACGGATGAAGAAAGCAAAGAAAAGTAATATTGCAGGTAACCATGTCTTCCTCATTTTGGAACTAGCACAATAATGGGCATCAGCAAATCCAAAGGAGGAGAAAAGTGACTGTGTGGTCTTGATCAAGGATGTCCACTAAGATATACTGGGCAGTATGACTGAAAAGATAATGGTGCTTGCTGAGGAAATAGTGAAGAGATGGAAATTGTAATGGCTGGATGACAGAGGATTAAACCAAGGGGCTGGAATAATGGTGGGCAGGAACAACTTGTGATGCTTTAGAATTGTGTTCAGGATTTCTGAACATGGTGTGGAAGTTACAGAGCTGGTGAAGGGAAAGGATGAATGGGGAGCTGAGTAGTCTGGAGGGAAGAAGATGATATCAATACAGATGGTAAAGTACCACAGCAGCAGGATTGGAGACGTAAAGCTGAAAGAGATCCATGAAGGGATGAAAAGATGCTTTTTTTTAGCCTTATTTTTGCATTATATAAGTAAGAACCTCAATTATATATCCGATATATATTTCCGTAATTATACAATTACACATCAAGCACTGAAAACAATTTTCTATTTTGATGATCCTTTTCTTTCATTAATATAAAGAGATGCCAGTGGGTGCCTTTTGAGAGACCCCAGCAGGGCTTTGGAACTTACAGGCACAGTGCTGTTCTCTTCTAACCTGCTGTGAACAGGCTCTCAGTAAAAACTGGAACAAAGCTTTTCACAAAGTCACTTGTCCTGTAAGAACATTCCTCTGTCTTTAGACAAAATCTTTAGCATTGTTTCCCATCATTTGTAACATTTAGTGTCCAGTGCTATGTCATCATAGGCCAATTTAATAGCTTGACAGAACAGAAAAATGTGAAATTCCACCCTGTAAATTGTCTGCTTACGAAGCTGCATGCTGAGGTACTGGCTTTTCCTGCTTAGCAGTGCCACGGTGCACGATTTGAACACAAGAAATCCTCCTGTGGGTTGCAAAGGGGAAAGGCCAGGACATTTTAAGTTTTTGTGTTGTAGCTGGCTACACAGAAACCAGAGAGGGTAATTTTCAAAGAAGAACTGAACCAAGACTGCCAAATCATTCTGCAGGTAGTAGTAAGGACTTACTGTATGGTAACAATGACTCCAGAAAGTAAATTTGAGCTTGTGGCCTTGGAGAAAAAAAAAACAAATCTACATCTTTATTTCTATCCACTTAGAACTTCTCTGATCCAGATCTCATTTAACTTCAGTAACTCTTTTGCCTATGAAAAGTTAACTAACAAAAGAAAGTACTTTTTGTGTTTTTCTTCTTAGTAAGCTTTTAAGTGATAGTTTAAGCTATTTTGTTTGCATAGCACAGGAATAGGAGGACATGCCTGATCAGTTACCACACTTCACCTCCAGCCAGTGCCACTCTATCATTCTTGCTCTCAATCCTCTGGTCATAGCTCTGAAATCTCTAATAACACTCAAAAAAAGAGCTGTGAGGAAGAAAGAACTTTGGGACAGGCTGCACAAAAAGACAGAGAAGAGCTAGTGGAGTGAAGAATGAAGCTTGGTGAAGGACACCAGACACTGGGAGTCAGCAGGGACTGGGAGCTGAGCAGGCAGGCAGAGACCGCAGGGAAGAGCTAGGACTTGATGCCCAAAGAGCAGCGACAGGAGAGGTGGTTTGGGACTGGCTGTGTAATAATCCTGGGACCGTAACAAGAGACCTGAAGACCAGAGATTAGACCTGTTTTCATTAAGAGATTGGGAGTGAGAGAAATAAGCTAGAATGAAGCAGCATTCTGCTTGGCAGTCTGCCTGCTCATAGTACTGTATATAGATGATCAATGTCTCAGAAATACCTGCCCTGCTACTACAGATTTTTGTGGTTAAATTTTCTGAGCAAGGTGTCTTCCAAAACATAACATTTTAAGTTTTAAATTAATGTTTGGGAAGAGTCCTGCAGAAATATGCTTTAAAAAGAATGAAATACATATTACTTTATTCTTATGTATAAGAATGCCTTGTTTATCTTGCCAAGAAAAATGCCTGGCAATGACAACAAGGAAAAAAATTAACAGAAGTTGTGGACTGGATACTTTCAGAAAATCAGAAAGGGGATTAAAATTGAGCCTCAGATTGTAACTTAGGTTCACACATACGAGCTTCAGCTCAGAAAGTCATTTGCTAAATCAGTTAGAGGCAAAGGAAAAGTTACAAAATTGCATGTCACTGAGCATTTTTCTGGACTACACAGTCACAGATGTATCTTTTCATCCACCCATGCTTTTATAATCCCCCACTATCAGCTGTCAAAGGGATCTGCTCATATAAAAAGATCTTTAAGCAATAAACGATGGAAGTGCCTCTGAGAAAGAATCTGTATGTTATCTTCAGCTCTGTCACTTAAAAGGAACAACTCTAAGGAGAGACTTGGCTCTCAAATTCAATTTAAAAAGTTCTTACCTTGGTAGGAAGAGCCAGAGGAAGAGGAAGAAACAAAAGGGGTACAAGCACTATGATCAAGTATTTCCTGAAGGCTAGGATCATCTGCAAGAAGCCAGCCATGGTGCTGGAGCTGGCCCAGTGCTGAAAGGCCTGAGCTCTGCTGCTGGAGACTATATAAACACTGGGGAATATTAACCATTGACCTCTGGAGGTTGGGTGTTGT
This sequence comes from Merops nubicus, assembly GCF_000691845.1. NCBI lineage: Eukaryota > Metazoa > Chordata > Aves > Coraciiformes > Meropidae > Merops > Merops nubicus. The sequence continues at coordinate 2,272 of NW_008590641.1, read as the reverse complement.
TTTTGGAACTGTAATCAGAGAAAGAAGGAAGAGAACAAAGAAGGGAGGGGACAGCGAGAGAGTGTCAGACTAGGAACTTTCTTAGGGCAATCTTCCTGATAACTGGTAAATCCAGGAAAGAATTAACTCCTTGTGGACTAAGTAGGTTTATTAAAAGCATCCTGAAATGACCTACACTTTTAAAAAGGATATTAATGTTTTGGCCTTTAGTATTGTCACCTTTTTAACAGGTACCGTTATTCCTCCTATGAGAACAAGAAACTGCTCTTAAACATCATTGTATTCACTTAAAAGTTCTTTGGGTAGCAAAATCCAGTAGAGCAGAGTTCCTGTCACCAGATGCCATGTCAAGTCGCCATGCCAAAAGGGACTCACAATCCTTACCACCTGAGGGCAGGGGCACCTGTCTTTGTGTGGTCCAGAGATGAGCCTTGTGACTTCATTTTCTTCCACTCCGAGAGCAATAGGGGAAACGTTAAGGTCCAGTCAGGACTCAGTTCCTCCCACATGGCAGCCCAGTATGTTATAAGAAAGGCTTGGGATTATTTCTTGTTCACCTTTCTGATCTTGAAGGTTTGTAGGCACAGCTTTGGTAGCTTGCAGGATGTTTTGGGGAAAAGAAAAGGAAAAGGGAGAGAAAAGAAAAACAAGTGCTACTGGGAAATTACCAGCAATTCTTGTCCCAGTTGGAAGAAACTTCTGAAATTTAAGCAGTGAATTACTTGTTTCTGTAAATATGCAGGAACAGAACTAAACTTTTTAATTCCAAAAGGAATGCCTTGTTAATGTCACTTTGATGTCTTTATTTGGTAGGTCATGCAAGCACATACTTCAGATAATGATGATAACATTTCCATTTTATTGGTACGAATTGTCTCAGCTCTGTTTATAGCTTACTCAAGCAGAGAGAGAGAGAGAAAGAGAAGCACAGACATTAGGTCACCTGATGTCAGCTCTGCAAGGAGCTTCTGCTGTTTCTCTTATCCCTTTTCTGCCAGGGCTTGTTTTCTTTCAGCAATGTGCTTATGACTGAAAACAGTTGGGGTTTCAGCTGCCAGGGCTTCAAATTCACAGCTCTCTTGCAAGCTTGAATTGGGCATGTTGCTCATGAGAAGCAGCCTCGTGTTCCACAATTGCTAATCCTGAGCTTGAACACTTTGCCCTTGGTAGAAAAAGAAGGCAAAAGAGTTTTTAAATGAACTATATTCCCCCACATTTTTGCACCCACTTAGTGTTGAAAAGACAATGACAAAACCAGCCAATGGCAAAGTTGCTTTTCTGCTGTTAAATCCTCAGGTTGGGATGAGAATCTAGAAGGAAAGCTCGTCTCCATCGCCCAGTAGCACTCAGCAGCACTCTGGCTAACACTGGCCTACGGCCACAGCCTTGTCTGAGGGGTGTAGTCGTGCAGAAGGGCTTCAGCCAGCGGATGCTGCCAGTTCTTCAGGAGCAGCACACCCACACCGAGGGCTGTAAGGGAACTCTGTGCATGTGCTACTGCAAAATGAATGGTTTGTGTGTTCAGGGGGATTTCTTAGAGCTTCTCCTGCAGCTCATTAACAGTTTCAAAGGAGTGATGCCAATTTATGTTAATTTGGAACTAACCCAGTTGATAAAAATGGGTTAATTTAATACTCTGAATTGTGTTCTTTGTATTTACAGAACAGCTTGGTCTTTGCTTACTTACCAGCTCTTCGAGGCAGAGCAAACCTAACAGGAAATGTGATAGCCCAGCCAAACCTTCCCGCTTGCAAGTTACTTCATACTTTAGAAAATTAAATATTTTTCCAGTGTGCTGTGAACTGGTAGAAGTGACTACACATGGCTAACTGCGATGTTTCCCAGCTCCTACTGCATTTAAAATGTTAATTATCACTTTTCCTTCAGTTGACAACAAGAAAAAAAAAACAGGTTTTAACTTTAAATTTCTTCAACCATCCCTAAATGGTTGTGACAGGACAAGGGGTGATGGTTTTGGACTTAACAGAGGGGAGATTTAGACTGGATAGAATGAATATATTTCTTACACTGAGGGTGCTGAGCCCCTGGCCCAGGTTGCCCAGAGGTGGTTGATGCCCCATCCCTGGAACCATTCCAGGTGAGGTTGCCGGGGCTCTGAGCTGCTCTAGCTGCAGATGTCCCTGCTCTCTGCCGGGGGGTTGGACTCGATGGCCTGTAAAGGTCCCTTCCCAGCCGACCCGCTCGGGGATCGTGTGACATCACGCGGAGCTGCGCGCCGAGCCGAGCGCTTCCTCCGGCAGCAGGAACAGCT
>NW_008590640.1:10534-21899 GCF_000691845.1 Merops nubicus | reverse complement strand
CGCTGCCGCAGGGCATCCCGCCTGGCCTCGTCCCACCCACGCCGGCGGCACTCACAAGCGGTCTGCAGAGCTGGCTCCCCTCCTCCCTGCCTCGCCTTCGACCTCCGGAAAACGATGTGGGAAAGAAGCAAATGAGCTGGAGATTTGTCTTCTCTGGCTGGAGGATGTCAGCCAGCAGCGTAACAGCTGCATGGGCATCCCAAGTGGAGATAAAGCTAGTGGCAAACACAGGGAGGTCTCCAGAGCTGCATGTGTACCAGGAACTATAAGGAGATGTGGGCTCTCCTTACAGAAGGAGGATAAAGGAAATAGTACAGATGAGATACATAAAGCAAAAAAACTACTAAAGGTTGATAGGATAAAGCAGGGAATGTATCTTCTCAGCGGGGAGTGGGGGTAAAACACTATGTGGAGAGATACAATCACCAGGGCTCCTAGGTGATAGCCTGGCCACTTTACATACAAAAAGACCCAAGCAAGAAGAACCTGAGGACTTGAATGAATTTAAACAAACCTAGATGATCTACCTCAAGACATTTCCATAGCCTAAACCTCTGAACTTTAGGAACTAGTACGCGTGCTTAATGAACTTATAGATAGTAACTCCTCCCAGGGGAGGCATCAAATGAAGTTAATGAGACACGGGATGTATGATGAGAAGGGGGGTACATGTCAAGGGGATCTGTAGTAGGCGTACTGGGCAGTCTGTACACTCTGAGTACCTCAGCCAATGGGGAAAGGAGGTGGGAAATTTGCAGCCAGGAAATTAGGCTAAGAAGGGGGCTGTGCCCCCAGCCAAACTGAGAGACCCCACCAGGATATGCCCGTGGACTCTCCCTTTATTCCAAAAAGTATATTTTACAGGACTCCTCTGTCTCCTATTGGAACATCGACCTCTGGCAACGGCATTTTCCGCACAAGGTGATTAGCTAAATACTACTAAAGGTGATTAGTGAGCAGCTAATTTACCTGTTCGTATGAGGCAAGAAGATGCTCTGTGATACTGCAGTGCTGAAAACACACCCCACCACTACCCTGTGGTGTTACCTGCTCCACAAAGACCCTCAGGCTTTGTGGGACACAGACATGATTTACACCAGTCACAAGGGCAGGACACCTTACAGCAATATTTGACTGAAAGATGTGGAAGGGTACAAATTTATGTGCTGCAGGACATACCCTTTTTTTAGCAGTCACTGTCAACAAGCCCACTTCACACAGTTTAGAGAACACCAATTAGTCTGCCAAATATTTTCATGACAATTGAGAGAAATCACAAGGATATGGATACCATTCACCTAAATCTCCATCCACAGAGTTAGGTTTGCCACCACAGTAATAATAACTATACACTGTAGAGAATTCACTCTATCCCAAGATCCTAAAGATCACAGATGAGAGCCAGAAGTGGCTCTCATCAGGTGGGATTTATTTTCCTAGCCTTTAAACAAGCACACCTACATTTGAGGAGATCATCCAGGCTCCTTTTATAATCATCAGGGAGAAATAAACCCATCTTGTTAGTAGTTTCAGATGTCCATCCAAGGATAACTTCCTTCTAGAAGCTCCCACATCTCTTCCCTAAGGCTACAGCATCTATCAAATCAGGGAGTTTGGATGGAAATATGAGGGACCTCTGTACCTTGGGGGACCTGTTCTGATACAGCATCCTTATTATCTACACTGAGCACTAAGTTGACTTGAGCCAATGATTAAATACAGGAGCACATTTAAGTATACCTGGCAGGAAACAGTGTGTGTACTCATGCAAAACACCAAGGCATCATCCAGGCTGAGTTGTCTCTGAGCTCATGTTGGCTAATCTTCAATTCTCTGGTACTTCAGGAGCACAGCAGTAGAGAAAAAGAGAAGTAGTCTGGATCATGACTGCCATCTGAAGTACTCACATGTCCTCTGAAAACACACATTTACTTCATAGACTAAGACCCAGATCACAGGGGAAAAGGCATCTTCCAGAACCTCTCCTTTCCCAAAGAGCTAGGCAGAAAGCACAAATACTGGCTAGATAGATGGAGACATTTTGGAGGTTATTTTCTGTACTACAGAGAGTTCTCATTCAGGTCAACAGAATCAGAACCAAGCTAAAAGTTACCACACAAACCTGAGTCCCATGGGCCTTTGGTATGTCTTGCACCAGCTGTTGAGAACACCAGCTCTGTTTTCTGACACCATCACACACGCTCCAAAGAGCTTGGTTTTGAGGCTTCACTTTTCATCAGTATCACCAACAGGATCTGACACTGTGCTTTAGATGAGCTGATGCTGACAGGACAAGGGAAGACACAATACCCCTGATGTCAGTAGCACATGGCTGTTGGTTGGCAGGATGTGATATCTGCTGGTTTGGGCTGCAAATGGAACAGTGAGAAGAGCTAATCTCATCAAGGCACCAGTGAAGTCTGTTAAGAAGAACAGAAGAACTCTTCTCTGAGTAATTACTTCCCATTTCCCTGTGCAGGTCAACTGGAGACAGGATCAGCAACAGTGCCTTGGGTCAAAAGAACACTACACTTGCAGTAACCCTCAACTCTTTGGGTCACCATTAGATGGGCATATTTAAAAGTGAACAGAAGTTTGAAAGACTGACTATATACAGTTTTTGAGTACTCACACAAAATGACTGGGATTAACATGCACCCCAACTAAGGGGACTCTGTGCTGACTACCTAGACAGTAGACCTGGTCAGGTGGAAAAGGGTTAGTTTTTCTTGTTTCTTGGAGTCAGCTAGGCTTTCATCTTGCTGAGCAGCTCCCTGCTGTTTTTACCTATGGTTTTCTCACCTTTTCACATCAGTATGTGCCCACTTGAACCAGAAAAAGCCAACATACACATTTGCCCAAATGTGGTTGTTTCCCTCAACTTTGTCAGCCATGGAAATCAAAACTACTTAGCTCCCAGTTTGCATTATTATAAGAAACATCCACTTAATAAGCCACCCAGAAATACCAGTGCTCACAAGGAAGTTCATGCTGTCTTTCCACCATAAGGACCTGAGCCTCTATTACTGTAACATCTTTAGTAACTCATGGCCCCTCTGTGAAGCTAGGACCTGGATATGAAAAAAGTCATCTCATCTGACATTAGGTGCCCACCTTAGAATGAGCCAAAGTGCTCTTCAGACTAGCACAGGGATAGAGCACAGTACTGGAGGTATCTCAGTCTGGACAGATGAATCTTAACAAAGACAGTTACTAACAGTTACACTGAGCGATGGATTTAGGCACGCATTGCAACACTTAGGTGGAAATGAAGTGCCTAAATCCATACCTGGCACCCAAGATCTCTAGCCAGTATCCTTCTCACCCCACTGACATTTCATTCACCTGCCAATGCTCAGCCAGGCTGGCTCAGTACTGCCAAATCTGAGCATTATCTGTACGAGACCAGATCCACACCCAAAAACAAAGTGCTCTTCTAGGTTACATCCTGAAAGGTTTGGGCAGAGAAGAGTGCTAGAAGTGTCTCTAGCAGGGTGCCTCTCTCCTGTTAATACTGCACAGTGATGGTGCTTATACAAGAGTCTGGTTGCAACATTGCTCAAACCCCATAAAATCTAAATTCAGTTTCCTTTAAACTTCATTTTGAGGCTCTAAATGCAAACGGCTTAGTCACTCTGATCCTAATCTGGCACCACTGAATCAGTCTTTATTTCTCTGGTGAAAAAAAAAAACAAGGAGAAACCTTTTGCCCAGCTTCCAGGCTCATTCTTTACAATGTTTAAAAGTGAGGCAAGGCAGAGCCTCACATTTTCTCTTAGGGGAAAAAAAAAAGCAATTTTTAGAAAGAGGAAACTTTCTCATCCATGCCAGCACTGAAACTTCCACGGCAAAGCCCTGCTTTGAAGCAAGAGCCACCAGAACCACTCATAACCCAGCACATACAAGGTCTGCAATGGAGGTCTGCCATTTTTCTCCCTAAAAGCCCTTCTATTTATACTCATCTTGGCAGGCTTGAAAGTACCTGCCAGATGGACAGATAACTGACATCCGGAAAAGAGACTCCACCAGCTGCTGTTAGCAGGGGTTGGGAAGCGGGGGGGCTGATTAATAAGAAACCATTTACTTCCTCACGGCTGCTAGCTGCCTGCTGCCTTCCTAGGGCTTAATGGAATTTGGAGAGAGTATTTCAAGTCAGACCATCTGTCAGCACACACATATATATCAGAGGAGTCCCAGCACCTTGCTTGCACACGAAGCACAAGCTTTGTTTCCGCGCAGGGATCTTTGTTCTGGGCTCTCCCTCATCTCTCTGATCTCCACTTGATTCCCACAGGGCACAGGTTTGACTGTGGATGGTACTCACTGCTGGTGAGCTGAGACCCATGCCAGTGGGCAGAGGGATCCTTGGACAGCTGTTGGCTGCAAGTCAGGGGCAGCTGTGGCCAGAAGAGGGGTAAGAGAAGAGAACGAGCTCTCACACCACCCAGAAGCTGAGAGCCCACAGGCAATCCTGTGTGGAAAGGCCCTGGAGGTGATGCTGGACACAAAGCCAGAGGAGCTGGGAGAGCACTTTCCTTGAAAACAGAGCAAACCTCATCCTGGCCTACATTAGATGAGTTGCCAGCAGAGCAAGAGGAGTTAAAAAAAAAATCATGCCAGCTCCTACCCACTGCAAGAATCACAAAATTTTAAAATGCACATATATTTGGGAATTCTTTAACTATATTCCTGATTTTATGCTCTTTGTCACTTCTTAGTTTCATGAAGAATTTCCCACCAGGTAACATACAAACTGTGGTTATTAATATGCTGAAAGAAGATTTCTCACACCTTCCTGTGCTTAGTTTTAACTCTGCCATTTCAAAAACCTTTGAAATCCTTTCATGGAAAGCAGGGAGCCTGGCATGATCAGGGAACTCCAGAAACTGGGGCTTAGAGACCAGCTGCAAATTGTGTGAGCCTGCTGAAAAATTCACAGGCATTTTCCCCATGTTTCTCTGTTTTATTCTCCTTTTTCTCCTAAACCAATTCCTAGGCTCCTGTAACAGGTAACACCAGAGCCCACGTGGCCATGCTGAATAACTGGGCAAAAAGCTACCAGCATTTGCACTCTTTTGATCAAGAAAACCACTGGAAGAAAAGACACACACTTCTTTACACTGCATCAATACCTGTAGCTGGCTAAATCCCCTCACTTCTCCCTCTGCCTCCACTCTCCCATGTGGAAAACAGCACTGTGATGCTGTCCTCTCTCATAAGCTCCTGAGAAGCATGATTTATAAGAGCAAGGGACTGTCATCGTTCTGCTTAAAGGGAAAGACTCCAACCTGCACACAGAACCTAATTAAAGTGAGTTTGACTAATGGGTTAATTTGCAGCTCTTTTTATTCTCAATAAAACTGGACATAAGAGCAAGTACCCTGTTCTGAGGCACTAACATGGTATTTACATGTAGTTCATTCATTGTGTATATTTGTATCTTATTAATACATTTGCCCACAGAAGAATAAATGGGAACAAACTATACTTTGGATAGATCTTCTTCTGGGCCATGTTATTTCAGAGATCTGGTTTGTACCAACAAGATAACATAAGTGATAAACGTTACAGCTCCTCTGTGTCTCTGATCTCATTTGTATCTAGAATAATCTTCTGGAACTCTGCTGAAATCAAAGGAGCTACTTGTAATTTAAGGGCTGGTGCCGAGATCAGCATCCACCTAATGCAACACCACTTACAGATTCCACCACTCCTCAACACTTTGGCAGACACTTGCAATTTCACCCAAGAGTGCCATTTTTCTTAAAGCACCAGATCTTGGAGCCTTAATTTGTCCTTTTGTTTTCTTTCTTTGTTTTTGTCCGTTTCATTTCCCTTGAATGCGAAAGGAGTCCGAGAGGTTCCAAAAGTAACAGCCAATTAACAGCAAATTATTTTAAGGCAATTTCACATTTGCAAGGTGATTTCACATCTCTGAAGCTGTGCTTGGGTTTAGAACTTAGCAATGCTCAGACTTGCTGTGAGCTGGTAGATTGCCACTGCTGACCCCTTGAGAGCAAGGGTCTAGTTTTAGAAGCAGTGGCATCAATATCAGACACATTAGACAATCCAATAACTTAATGGTCATGCTTCAAACTTCTTTTTAAAAAAAAAAAACCCTCAAAGCCACTCTTTGTCTCTCCCCAAATGCTGCCTTGTAAGGATATTTATTTTAAATTCCTTCTGAGAGAAGCCACATTAAAAGTGACACACTGGCACCAGTTTGAAGCATTGGTTTTGGTAACCTTAATACACTGACAAAAGGGGTCAGATGGGGTTGAAGCTCATGGATTACTTGTGGCTTGTTTTGCTCAAACAGTTGCATCTTTTCTGCTGTAGCAGCATGACCTTGGAAAGACCTTGCTGAACCCACCCTCTGCCAGAGTGCCACTGCCCACATTCACCTCTTTCATGTCCAGGAAGATACTCTGGAGACTAGAAGGAAAGGGTTCCTCAACCACAAGATAGCAAGAGATGTTCAGAGATGATGAGAACTGCCCTGAAAAAAAAAATCATTGCTGCCTGCTCATTAAGGGAGTAGTAGTAGCATGTGAGTGATCATCAGAAACAACTGAATGATATTCTGGGGACAGAAACCAGAGACATGAAATGAGGGAAGGCAAACCCAGCCTCCCAGCAAGCTGTAGGGATGGTCTCAAATGGGGATGGGTAGTGCAAGACTCAGTGGTACTGATGCCACAAGCACAAGGAAAGGAACTGCACAATGCAGGCAGAAGCAGCTCTGGAGAAGGTCAGGGATTCTTTTGTGATAGCACTTAGATATCTCAGCTGAAAAGTTCAGGGAATAGCTGGTTTTCTGCTGGGACAAACATCACATTTTAAGGTGAGTCAGCTGCAAAAAGGTCCCATTGCTGAAGAGTGCTGGCCCAGAAATAAAAAAGTGCTTCCAGTTCTCTTTGGTACAGCATGGCTTTGGTTCAAACTTGGTTTATTTTTACACTTTTCATGTGCTTCACAGATGCCAGCACCACACAGGCACACTCCTAACCTCTCAATCCTATTGCCAACAGCCCAGGCAGTGACAACCTTCCACTATAGTGTCAGTCTGGGAATTATGAAATAAGAGCAGTAGGTAGTCACTAGGAGTAGGACATAACTATTAGAAGATGCCAGTTCATGTAAGTACTCCACTGTCACTAATTTCAGCATGAAATTTGCTGTAAGGGCACAATAGCAAGTGTTCTGGAACAATAATCTACAACACTGGAATTCTTGAAGACCTCTTAATGAAGAGAAACACTTAAAATTAACACTTGGCTACTAGAGAAATTGGCCAGTTCATCAGGTCTTTATTACTGTTAACATATTATCTTTCCCACATAAAGCTTAATTAATTAATGCAATCAGAGAATAGAGAATGGCACAAGCAGCAGGAAGCCCAGAAATGTCAGAAGGGACAGCAAGTCCCACCAGTCACCCCATACTTGCCCCAGACTGGGACAACTGTTAGAAGGCAAGGCTAGAATAGAGTCAAATAGCTAAATTTAACCTATTTTAAATAGTTGAAACCTCATAGACAATGTCCCTTACTTTAAGAGTTAATATTTCAAAACAGACCTGTAGAAAGTAGTCCACAGTGTAGATATTTTGAGATCAGATATCAATTTTGGAAGGTTTGTTCATTCGTAGTAGGCGTAGAGTCCATCGTATGATGAAGTGAAAAAAAAACCCTTAAAATTCTCTGAGTTCAGGATCTGGATATTCTGGTGAATTCTAGTCTTCTTCTGGAATTTCCTACACTCTGGAATTCAATGTAGAAGGGTATTCAACACAATTTTTTTGTAGCAATTGCTAACTCATTTATGGAGGGTTATTTGCAGTAGTCAGCTTTTTTTTGTCAGTTTGGCAATTTTTATATATACTATTGAGTATTTAAAGAAATACTAAATTTACATGCATTCAATACACTTAATTTCATTGTAGAGTAAGCACATGACTTTAAAAGCCTGCTGCTCATTGTGAAGTAAGCAACATTTCTTCATAGTCTTCCAGAAAGAGCTTCACATCCAAAATGATCTCTTGGTTCCTGCAGCACTACTCGAAGCCATCAAGGAATCCCTCAATATATCTTCACCTTTGCTTTAATAGTAAGAACATTGCAGGTCCAATTTCTTGTTCTTGAGTATGTGTATCACCCAGTTTGTCAGCAAACATAGGTGATTTTAAAAGATCATTGCTTAAAACTGCTGTTTCAACTTAATTTGGTGAGTGCTTTAGTATGAAGAGCATGAAAAGGCCCTTTTATATTTGCACAAAGTCAGAAGAGGGAAAGAAGGACCAAGATACAACTATGTGATTACAGAGATGTTCAAGGATAACGTGTTGAGATGGAGCTGCTCAGGTTAGCCCTGCTGCTTCCTTCCTCAGGGGAGGCTTATTGGGCAGAGAGAAGTCTGCCCAGAGCAACATCACCTGATGAGGGGCTAAGATAGGACCTGGTGCCTTGATCCTACAGAGCAGTCAGTCCATGATGGATCAAGTTCTCAAGTTCTCCCAAGCACTAACCTGCTAAGAAACTAATCATACACTCCAAATAGCTCTGAGTCTCCTTTATCTTCCCCCAAACAGGATTTACAGAAAAAGTAATTCTTCCTGATGCCAGACTCATCATTTGGTTCAATTACTTGCTGTATTAAATTGCTGAATCCAATGATTTATTGATAGAGTCTTAATTATGACCTTATTTTCATCCTTGTCTTGTTCCTTTTTAATTAGTTTCATGAAGCTGTAGTAAATTAGCCCAGTAATGTGCTTGATTGGCACATACTTGCTCACTTTTTTCTTGTAATAAAATCCATAAAGAGTACACAGGGCTGGTCTACCCCTTCAAGTCATATGAGCCAGGAACATTTGATTCTGCCTAATATCTCAAGCCCAACTTCACAAAGGCATTTCAGAGCCTATCTTCATACAACCTGCTCTCATTTATTTATGTATTTGATTATTTATTTAAATTACCTGATGCCTAGTGCAGCCTTCCCTGCAAAAGTGGGAAGCCTTCCCTTGCTGAAGGTCCAGTGAGCCCAGCACAAAAAAAAATGAGTGCTGTTTCATTCTGCAGAGAACTCCTGCTTGTAGGTTAGTTGTGTTGGTGTTTGGCTGGTTCCTAGTCATCACACACAAAACAATGCCAAGGACTGTTGCACACTCTCCACCACCACATGCTCCTCTGTTCTGTGGGGAAACAGTCCAAGCACTCATGCCAGAAGCAAGTGTGAACTTTATAGATGGGGTCATTATCAGAGCAAAGTTCAGTCTGAAAGGTCTCTAATCGACCACCTCTAAGAGCTCATTCTTTTTTTCCGTGCTGGGCTTTCTGCACCAAACTGAAATAACTTCTCATAAGCAAGGTCCACGACAAGCTAGTCTTCTTTCCACTTCACACCCATCACCCAAAAGGTTGGTTCCACTGCCTCTTTCCAGATATCCTCATTGCTGTGTTGCACAAGTACTACATACCAAGTTTCTGCATCCCAAAGACTGTGTTAAAATCATTGTCAACTTTGTTTTTGACAAAGTTGGGACTTTGTTTTGACAAAGAAGGGACTAGAACCTTCAAAGACAGCCTGGAACAGCAGAGCTCTGAAAACATCCTGCCCCTCCTGCGGTGGAAGTGCCACCTGAAAAATACACTTCCTACTCTGCAGTGAAGGGGAGAATGCAAACAGATGTCTGTGCAGACATGCAGCCTCCCTCCAGGTGCACAGCACCAGAAAGAAATGTTCAGTGAAGAGTGGTGTTCATAAGCACCCTATATTCTTTTGACTGTGTTAGCCTCTGACGTAGGTTGTTTTTTATGTGCAGAACAAATAAACTAAATCAATTGGGGGAAAAAAAAAAAGGGGGAGGAGAGAATAAGGTTCTTAATGGCCTTCTTTAATGAAAGAGAAATCTATCAACTGCTGCCAGAAGAGCTGTGTTATCATAGCAATGTGAATCTAACCATGTCATTTAAGCCATATTTCAAGAAGGAAGCGTGTTCATTAGCTTCTGTTCCAATTTGTAGTTTTCTAGTCCCTGGAGGAGCTTTATGCCAGATGCCCATGCCAGAAATAAAAAGAGAGGGCAAATGTTCCCTCCTTTTTCTACTAGTCTAACTCCACTGGCATGTGCTCCCCAGGGTAAATCTCAGGAATATCTGCCTCTTTCCCCCACCCTAAATGAGTCCTTTGCCTCAGTCAATTCTCTGTCTGTCTGACTGCCAAGTTAAAGAACAATTATTAGCAGAATGATCCCCAAATGAGCACTGAACAGGAAACAGAGTTGATTAACTAAGGCAGAAAGCTCTCCAAAGCACAGCCAGGGTTTTCTGGCCACTTAGAGCTCTGCCTGGCACCCCTGGGAGCAGCCCCAACACATTCACACCACCCTGGTGCAGAAAGGACCTCTGCTTAGCAAAAGGGAGTAGATGGGGGTCGGGCTGTGTAAGCTGATCTCTAAAACAGGCACAAAGTGAGAGTCACATTTGTAACAGTCTGGAAATCCACGGGAGGATCCACACACCCTGAGAAACATTACGTGGTGTTTCCAAGTCCAGACTGAGCCAGCACACGTCCCTTAAGAAAATGCCAGACAGGGAAGTCTCGTGGCCCAGATCTCTGCAGTCCCCCCAGGCCTTCCAAAGCACTATGGCCATTTTTCCTCTTCCAAAAACTGTGTTCATCATATTACCTTGTGATGAGAGAACTCCTGAGGGCTCTGGGCAATGACCACAACCAAGGACTCCAAGGCTCAGCCACAGTCATGAGTTTTGCCTTCCAGACACAGTCGATGGCAATTTAGCCCTTTATTACCATGGTCATCTCTAGCAACAGAATGATCATGCCAAATACCATTTGCAATGTGTGAGCCTTCCCAACAAGAGAATCAATTACCACCCCTGTCTGGGGTCATTACACACAGTCTTGTTCCCTTCTGCATTGTTTGCTCAGGAATATTGCTCTATGTCTTCATTAACTACCAGCAATTCAGAAAGAAACAACCATAATTCATATTCCAGAAGTCATCCTCCTATGTACCCATCCACTCACCATTCCTAATTAAGTTCATGAAAGATTAATTCTTTAATGATGGTGATTTGTAATGTTAATTAATTAGCTGCTTTCCCATTAAGCTTTCAAAGGTTTCTAGCATTACATCGATTCCTTAATTAGCCTGTGGCAAATATTAAAAAAAGAAAAATAACCTGCCTCATTCTCTTTGTCCCTCAGGCAAATTATCTGCTACTTGGCCTTCCAGTCCATCTCCTCTCCTACTCCATGCAGAATCTCTTTCCTCCATGGCTGCAAATGTGCTTGGGCTTTGCTCACTAATCTTTCTAAGAGGATAACAACCAAGGAACAGG
>NW_008590640.1:0-10503 GCF_000691845.1 Merops nubicus | reverse complement strand
TCCCTAGGAAGAAAGGACTTTGATATGAACCCCCTCCTTTCTTCAGGCACCCCAGGGTGGGCAGATCTGCAACTGAAAAGCTGCCTAGCATCCTGCTACACCAGGATGGCACTTTCTGACACTCAGCTTGGGAGGAGAATCCCCAGGATTGCTGAGGACTGCCTGATAGCAGCATCAGGGATCATATCAGCATTGCAATTCCAGCTAGCTCTCCAGGAGCTCCCTGCAGCTTCAGCTTCATCACAGTTTCCAAGGCAACTTCTTTGGCTCTGGGTGTTGATAGGCTTTGGAGGATGCCCAGAGGTTTGGCAAGCTCAGCCTGTCCTCTCTGCCCTGATGGTGGCAACCAGAAGCTCCACCAGCCACAATGCTGAGACTGCACTTTAGAGTGAAAATTTTTCATTTCTCCAAATCTTCTGGGCAATGCTCTTGGTTTGATGCACGCTCCAAATTTGGCACTGAATGAGCAGAGATCACAGGCATTCTAGCCTTTACTGTATTTTGGGAGACTCAAACCAATGTCTAAGCTACCCCGAGCTGTGGTCACAGACCCAAATTCCCACTGCACTTTCCTCTCCATGTCTGGTCTCTAGCTGCCTGTGGAAGAGGCTTGCTGATATCCCCTAGAAACTGCAGAGGTGTCTGTGTATCCATGTCACATATGGGCACCATTGGAATGGGCATGAAGAACACAGAAGAAGGGACTGGAGAGACAACTGAGGTGAACAGAACAACAGTTCACCTCTGAGGATTGCTGTACACCCCGTTCACCCACCGAGATTACTCTGAAGTACAGAGAGGCTTTTCAGGAGGCTTTTCTTCCCCAAACTGTCCTGAAAGTAGAGCAAAGCTTGGGACTTCCCTCCAGCCCTTCCTGGCTTCCTTCATGTGGCAGATGAGATTCTGCAGCCACTGGTCACTCCCTGCTCAGACTCAGAGCTGGGAGCAACCAAAGAAAGTCAGAGATGAGTGGTTAGGATACATCCCTCATGCCTGTCCATTGCCATTTTTAGAGGTACCTCCAAGCCATGTTCCTCTAGTACCACCACTCTCCAGACCCCTCTAACACAGCGTTCTGGGGAATGTCACTAACTCTGACCACTCCAAACGTGACAGATCTGACTTAATGTGGAAGTCCTTTTTAAAAGGTTAGAGCATTTTAGCTGTGGAAGTGTGTAGTCTAGGGGCCTTGGCTTCAGCTCAGCAGTTCTCCACACACCTATTCACAGAAAGGCAGCTTCCTGCATGATGGATGCATCCAAGGGTGCTGCTCCACAGAGCAGGTCACTCCTTGTCTCTCCTGCAGGCAATATAGCCACAGTCCTCAGGGGCAACCTCAGCATTAGCCATCCTGAGTCTGGTAGATAAAATTAGTAATGTGCAAGGAACTGTTTGGAATCATAGTGAAACAGGGAGGATCTCCTCCTGAACCAATGCAACAGGGTGAAAAGCTTGCAGGGTGCTTCTTACCAGCAGGAAAAGCCCCATGCTGAAGTAATAACAAATACACAAGTAAGAAGCCACAACTCCATTGTCCTTTCCACATGGAGATGCTGCTGTCAGCAGCTCTAGTTTGTTCTCAAGCTCAGTACTGATATTATCCTGTCATTAGTTACTGCACTAGACTTGATTCCTACAAAAAACATCCATCTTATAGCTCCACTTGAAGCCCAAAGCCACCTGTACTAAGTGATCTGCTGCAAAGGGTCCTTTCTGTGAGAAAAGCTGAAAAGGAAACCAGCCCAGACTTGGTTCTCCAAATAATTGAAATGCACATTTGAGAAAAAATGCAGTGAGATTAACTTCTACTTCCCCACCCCCCATCTTCTTTGCAAGCTTTTATACTATGGCCATTACCATGGAGTTAACACCTGCAAGCAACAAGTTCCCTAAATGTAGGAAAACTGGAATTTGTAGGCTCCCATGGGAGTGGCACTGTACCCAGAGGGTACCAGTGGTCAGTGTGGCACACATGTCAGAAGCACAACAAACGTGGAGAAAACAGAGCTCCCTCATTTAGGCCCCCTGGCCAGCATATATCACAGAGGGAAGACACCAGCAGTAGTTTTGGATTTGCCAGAATGTAGTCTAGGATATATGTCCTGAGTACTAACCCATACATGGGCCTCTGACCTGAAAGAGCAGTGAAAGGGGAAAAAAACAATATTGCAAACCACATACATCCTTTCTGGTGGGGCTCAAAGGAGAGTAAACCAGTTGCAGCACAACATAATCTCCATGCAGGCTCTTTTATTACTAAGTGCTTCTCAGGATGAGGTGTTTGGATGACTTCTAGTAAAGCCAGCTTGCACTGAAGCAAGTGTGCCTCAGGACAGCCACATCAGCCTGATGAGATTCTTGGTGGCTAGAGAAGCTGACAGGTAGAAAGTTCTCCTGTCAACATCATATGTATCTGCCAGGAAGTCTCTGCATCAGCTGCTGACAGGAACACGTGAGGATTCAAGCTGCTGACCACAGCTGAGCCACGTCCCCAGATCACCTCAGGTGACCTTTCAGTTTAGATGCTTTGCCACTCCAAGTAAACCTTGTCCCTGTGTCTGCTTCCCATTGGGAAAAGCTGAGCAACTCTTGAAGCATTTCTCTTCTCTTTCTACTGTCATTACTGCTTAGTGACTCACTCCCAAGTATACCCACAACCTGCTAAGCCATTGCTGCTGGAGAGCCCTGCCAAACACAACACTGCAGCTCAAGCAAAATAAACACCACCTGCCTCCTTCCTCCCTCCAAGCACCAGCACAGGCAAACCTGGGAGCTGAAGAGACTCCAGCCCTCCAAAGTGGGGGTGAGGCACAGGAAGCAGCAGATAATTCCTGCATAAAAGAGCAGGGGAAAGGCAAAAAGACTCAGCTAGGTAATGGCACTTGCTACATGCTACCAGTCCTTGCTCACAGCTCCTGGCTGCCTCTGGGGTTGCCAGGCAGGGATCTGAAAGGCTGGGTGAGGCCTCTTATGTCCCAGACATCCTCAGAGCTGCATAACCATGTCACTCATGCTGCCCTGACAATGCATGTTGGTACCTCAGCCCAGCAGAACAGTCTCTTTCACACTGAATTACAGATGTTCTCAGCACAGCAAGGAAAGGAAGCAGTTGTGCATTGCTGATGCTATGGGAATACGCTACATTACACTAGGATATTATCCACTGACAGAGTATATGGTCCATTGAGCTCCTCACCCTAGAAAAACGTTGCAAACAAAACCAGTCGTGCAAGCAGGCAAAGCAGAGCACGTCCCGTGAGCAAGGCTGCCACCACATGGCACAAGGACAAGCCTGCAGACTCCATCAGCTAGAGCAGGAGTGAGGAAAACCATCCCCACTCTTCCAACCAGCTCTGGCCAGATGCTGGTGTCTCAGCCTGATCGATTAATTTGGTGAGGAACTGTAGCTCTGACACCCTTCCCTCCAAGTCATTAAAGTATCTTGCAAAGAAACCAACAGAGTGTTGCAAAATAGGGATACCCAAAACACAGATGACACTGTTGGCTGCTGACACTGGCTGTTTTCACTAGGGAAGATTTCAATCAAGTGAACTACTTCAAGAGTGCCCCAAAGATCATAGAAGTCTGGGCTCAGCAGAGCCTGCGAGCACCAAAAGACAAAAATATACCAAGGTCTTGCAGTTACTAAAGTCATGCTGTTTGCAAGTATGAAAATAATCCAAAAGCAAGATATTTCAGAGAGCCTGGGCTTCTAATGTTGAGCTATGGAGCAGTTCAGGTAATTGTGATTCTGCTCAATGATAACAGAATCATCTGCAAAACACAGAATATATTTTTTCTTCCTCCCTTTCAGCACCTTCAAAATATTCTGAAAAAATGTGGGTGAAAGGTGAATTGAAAATCTTAGTGAAAAACAGATTTTTCCACTACTGAAAATTGCTTTTATTGTTTGAAAAAAAAAAAACATACAAATAAAAAACCTTTCAAAACTTGTTTAAAAAAAAGCTTTCTCTAGAATGCAGGCCTGTCAATACACACCCTGGCTGCCAGATACTGCCTCAAATGTTAGAAGCAAGAAGAGCAAGAGAAACTGCAGCTTTCTGACAGAAAAGTAGAGGCCAGGTCACACCATAAAATTGTGAGGGGGAAACAAAGCTGAGATTTACCTTCCTCCATCATTCTCAATCCCAGGCAATGTTTTGGGGACTCTTGCCTTTTGTAGGCCTTCCATCCAGCAACATCCCTCAGAAATGGTGGCTCCAACAAGCCCCAGGCTTTGTCACGTCCTCCTTCTTTTGCTGTTCTCCTCCCTTGACTGTGATGGCAGGTTTCTAACAAAAATACAGACCCAGCACTGTGGCTGGCAGTGGTGCAAGGCAGTAAGACACACACATCCCAATCATGAAATGGTACCTCTGGCACTGACTGTCACAGGGAAGGCACAGCCTTCAGCAGCATTGAGTCCTCATGGATGTGGTGCCTGGCACACTTGCAGCCAATTCATCTCCAAGCCATCCCTTAGCTTCTGTGGTGAATAAGATCTTTTTATCCTTCCTTTGGCCAGACAATCCATCAGGTAGACAGGCATCAAAGCCTGACTGTCCCTGGCCATGATATACTGGTCAACTCAGAAATTCTTATCTGCATTCAGCCTCACACCTACAGACCATAAAGTACATGGGGTGGGATTTCCTAGGATGAGAATACCTTCATTCACTTTCAAGCACTGTGCTGATTCAGTAGCAGCTTTTCTCCCACCCCAATGGACAATCTCTGCCTTTCCACAGCTGAAAACAGTTTCTGCTCACCCACCAGCCTGGCTGTTGCTCTGTAGCTGCAGGTCATCTATGGGGTTTACCCTGAGCACCCAGAGAAAGGTGGGCAGCCTTCCAGGCAGGTTCCCTTGACCCTGTCTCCTTTAACAGCTTCAGCAGTTTGAAGGTGCTTTTACAGCCTGTCTTCAAAGTTTCTGTTCTTTGAGAAAACTTTTGACATAAGAAATGCCACTGGGACCAGCTACCTCCTTCCAAAGGGATTATGATCCCAGGGCAAATCACTAAGTGCATTTCCCCTCCAGCAGGATGTGTGGCCCTGGTCTGCCATGCATCATTTGAACTAGCACACAGACAGACACCAGAAGTCAAAGCCAGCACCTGTAAATCTGTCTGTGACAGATCAAGTAGACAAATATGCTTAGTTAAGTTGAAAACAACAGCAGAAGAAAACCTCTGGAGAAGAGAGAAAAGGAAATCTGTGTTGATTACTGCCCATCAGGACACCTCTTCAGGAGCCTTCTGGAGCCTCCAGGGGCTGCTAAAGCCCTTGTTCCTGACTGAAAATCACAGTCATCCACACACATTCCTCTGCCAGGCAGAAGGCTGCTGCTGCTTTGTGCTGTGATGGTGACTGCCAGCATGAGTGGATGCTCCAAGAGCCTATGAGGAATTCACAGCAGCCTTTTCCCCACCATCCCACAATGCATGCAGCAGTCCTGCCCAGCTGTATTACCCACAGGTCAGCAACACTCCCCAGGGCCAGGGTCACTAAGAGATGCTCATCCCCCTCCAGGCAGCACCTCCTAGGCTACACACAGATGGGAGGGAACCAGGGACACAAAGTGGGCAGTTGGCCAGCCAGTAAATTAATTTCAAAGGCAGGCAGGTGATAGATGGGATTCATGTGGGAAACAGAAGAGGATAAATTGTCCATCTGTGACTGATAGCACAGACAACTTTGCAGAATGGTGCAAAATGAATGGGCACGGGGGGATTGAGGAAGGAGAGACTGAGCTGCAAGTAACTAATTGAATCCCTGAGACCTGGATCCTGTCTTTTGGGCTACGTGGGATTGCAAAGATAGGAGCACAGCTGAAGTGAATGATTCATGGGCTGTGCGTGACAGATAGGACCCCCAGAGCAATCTCTTATTGGTGTGGGGGTGGGAATGCCACTGACAGCATGGTGAGGGAATGTGATGAGATGAGGAGCTTCCTCCACATTGCTCTGTGAACCTTTGAACCCAGCCTTTACAAAACCAGCCTGGCAGGAGTCTACCAAAATTAGAGATGATGCCACAGCTCAGTGCTCAGGACCTGGCCAGGGAGGCAGCTTGTCAACTGGAACCAATCCCACCTGCACAACAAACCCAGGCTTACACCAAAAGCTTATTAGCTCCTCGGTGCTGCTGACCTCTTCCCTACAGGAATCATTGTCAGGGAAACTAAAATGTTAGAAAAATCAGCCCTTTTCCCTCTGTCCTTCTCTGCCCTGCTGCCGTGCCAGGTTCAAGTTGGCAGAAATAGCCAATCAGCAAGTGCCAAACCATTTCTAGGGCATTCCCAACCTCACTAGAAGCAGGAGCCCTCCAGTGCATTAACTGCAGGTTAGGTGTGACTGTGGAATCCTTCTCACCAGCCTCCTCTCTCTAAGAGAGGCCACCAGTGATGGCCAAGAGAAGACAAAGCCGGAGCAAAAGCATAGCCAGACTTCTCCCGTGTATCACCTTCATGTCTACAGAAGCCTGCAGAAACCTGTTTGAGCAGGAATTTTTAGGCTGTGAAGGTCACTTATGGTTTCTTGTTCTACACTTCTATTTTTTTTTCCCCCATTTTTAAAGTTCTAACACCCACCACTCATGGCAAAGAAGATATTCCACGCCACACTGCTGAATCCTCGTCTAAAGTAGCAGGCAATCTAATGCCTTAGTCCCAATCCTCCTGGCACTACACCAGGCTAAGACATCTCCCTGTATCTGTTTTAAGCAGATGAGGTGATAGACCAGCTTTCTTTTGATACCATGAACTAATTTGATACTGAGAACTGGTGTCTTTTAGCTCAGTCACAGTTTGCCCTGCCACCTAAGCCCATGCAGCTCTTGAGCTTGAGGAAAGCTATAAGCAGCCTACTCTGTTTTGCAAAGAGATCTCGTTTCACTAAATGGTACAATCCAGCTCTCCTCTTGTCCCATCTCCATGAAATAATGCAGATTTTTATTAGGCTCAGTGGCCTTACTGTTGGAGGCACTGGGAGAAGCCCAAAGTAGATGTTAATCCACTTATTCAAATGTTTTACGTGAATCAGAAGGTAAAGAGAGCTGCCAATGTTTATAACCCAGATCTCCACTCAATTTTTCCAGGTGGTAGGAAAACAAGGAATATTTTGATGCCCTTTCTACTGCAATGCAGGCACTTCTGTGCTCCCAGAAATTGCCTGTCTCGAGGATAGGTTTCTGAGGACATAACAAGTAACAAACTATTGTCCCTTCAGCTTTGGCACACCCATCCTGGCACAGGTATGTCAGTCAAACCCTCCTTCCCAACAAAGGTGACACCATTTCAAACAGGAATAAATGGCACCATCAAATACATTGTGTTAAGCTGCATATCCAACATTTTGTAGGTACTGAAATATGGCAAAATGATACTGGTTAAAGTTCCTAGCAGAGGTGTGAGTTCTGGGCTGTCTCTCACTGGAAGTCTCCATGCTTCCAGTGCCTGATGCTCATTGATTCCAGCAGGATAGGCAACTTAAGTAAACAGAGTATGCATCAGCAGATGAAAAATGTGAATGAATTATAGGCACAGGGATATAGAGTCATGGTAGTGATGGCTGGCAGGGATCCCTGGGGTTTCTCACCTGCACTCCCACTCAGAACAGGTCTATTGCCAACGGTAGATCAGCAAAGTTGTAGCCTTGTCTAGCTGAATCTTGGAAATCCCCAAGGATGAAGATGTCAGAATCTGCAAGTCTTCAACACATTTTCTTTCTGAGGAACACCAAGAGTGGGGCAAGTTCAGTTTTTCACAAGGGGACTCAAGTATTTAAAAAGGAATAACAGATAATGCCATTTATCATTTTTTGTCTAAAAGTTTTTCTTGATGTTGAAGCCATTCCACATTCAACCAAATTCTTTTTGCTGCAGTTTGAGGATATCCACCTTAACCACTATTTCATTTAAGAGCTACACATTACTGATTGTATATAAAAACTGCTGTTTTGCTTAGTGTGGTTTAGGGAGACAGGGCACAAACTTCTCATCCTGGAATAAGCTGCAGCTACCCACACCATGACCTTGTGCCAGAGGTTTCCACTTCAGTCTAATGTGTCTGGGATGCTCGAGGACTCTTAGCAGTAGGTTTTTGCTCACCTAGCTGATTTGAGCAGATTTAAGAGAGAAAACACTCCCACAAGAAGACCCAAGCAGTCAAGCATCTCTAGCAAGCAAAGCAGTCGTGGATGGTTGGGGATAAACTGTATAGGTGAAGCAATAAAAGGACCTCACGAGGGTGGTCATGATCAATGGCCAACCTTTGTACATCTCAGCCTTCAAGTACATCTCAGAAGCACCTGGCTAGCACCCACTGGAGCAGCAGCAAGACCAAGGAGCACCAGCAGTGCTTCAACCCCAAAGGTTTTGCTCAGCAGCTTATTTTTGTTTCTTCCAAGACACAGCCAGACTACAGGCCAGCCCTGCTGGAAGTAGTGGTAGTGGTTCCTATACAACTACTATCTTCTTAGGTGAACCTGAGGCTCTGAACTATGCACTTTGTTATCAAGGCCAAACACAGACTCTCAGGCATGACACTTCTTTACTCCAAGAGAAGGGCACAGGCATGCACTTCTGCTGAGAAACCTGCCCTTAGGCACTTCTGCTGCTCTTAACATCTTTCAGTCACAAAATCTGTCTTGGGTCACCACCCTGCTAGTGCCTAACCATTAGGCACCAGAAGAATGTGAAGTATATATAAACTCATGAAAGGAACTTTTTTAAGTAAACATATATGACTCTGCCAAAGAAAAAAGTAACTGAGGTTGAACTAAATTGTAGCTTCCAAGCAGAGAGGTTTATTCCACTAAGCATAAGGCAGAAACAGATCTTCTCTGTATGGATGTAACTTCTAATTATGTATTGCTCCCTCCAGCTTATCAACTAGGATCATTATTATCTTCCATGTGTATTAATCAGCTACCTAATGTTAACAAGAAGATGACTTCCAGGAGATATGCAAATAATCCTGCAGCTTTCTTTTGCAGTGACTCAACAGTCATACCAGGAATGTGTTAACAGGATACAAAGGCTATTACGAAGCCCTCTGCATAATTATCATCCTCCTTGCTTCCAGTTGTTAATTTATAGAAGAAAGTGGGTGTTTTCTAATATATAGTGTAAGTGAAAATGTGTAAGTTATCTTTTCTTCTGTATAGAATCTCATTTCTTTCATTCTCCCTTCCCTAAAGACTTGCCTTTCAAATTTTACTCAAATGAGGCCAAGTTAAATACTCTCAGTGGAAAGAGTTCAGACAAGTAAAATGAAATGCTTTCATCACTGAGGAGGCTGGACTGGCACCAAGTTAAAAATTTAAGTGTCACTTTGAGAGTTAATAAAGCACCTACAGATTATTTTTCCACATTTTCTCTGCAGTATCCACGGGAAGCATTTGGGACAGAACACAGGGCTGTGACTCAGTTCCTGTTACTGTCACAGAGAGACAACTGGAGTGATGATAAACCAAAATGGTCCTATTCACCCCATTTATCTGGGATCAAGTGCAACAAATTTAGGAGCTTGTAATCAACTCATTGGAAAATACATCAGTGTGAAGAATGTTTTTTTGCAGGGATGGCTATTCTCTTAGGTGACATGATCCATCTTCTGCTTGTTCTGCCAGAGCTGTTGAGGAGAAAGCTGGTTTGAGCTCCTAATAGCTGGGGCACTGAGCTCTTGGCTTGTTGTGTTTGTTTTTTTCCTGTGCAAACACAGCTCTGTGCAAGAGATTTGCACTTAACTGTTTAGCGACAGGATATTAAGAAATTAATGACTTAAGAGGTAATTCCTCCTTGATTTTGTTTTCTTCACCTTCAGCTTCACCAAAGTTTTTCTTTTGAAAAATCACACCTTCAAGAAGCCAGGAAACCCACCCCAGCCTAACACTCCAATATTTAACCCCCTGATGCTCCTTTTCCAAGGAAATCTCTCTGGACCTAAAGGTCTCCCAGGGATGGCATATCCAGCAACCAACAAGGTAACAAGAAAGATGCTCCCAAGTGTTTTAGCGGGCAAAACTGGGGCAAAAGCTTGGGCACAACTAAGAAAATCAATCAAGCAGAGAGAAATACCCCTCTACATGCTTCACCAGCAACAAAACGTTCTGATTAGGCATCTTGCTTAAAATACCCAAGTCACAGGCTTGAAAGGACCTCCAGGATCACCAGGTATAATCACCATCCCAACACCTCCCTAACCACTAGACCATAGCCTCAAGTACTACATTTACTCATTTTTTAAACACCTCCAGGGATGATGACTCCACCACCTCCCTGGGCAGCCCATTCCAGTGCCTGACCACTCTCTCAGTGAAGAAGTTCTTCCTAATATCCAGTCTAAATCTCCCCTGGCACAACTTGATGCCATTCCCTCTCATCCTATCATCAGTAATTTGAGAGAAGAGATCAACACCAGCCTCACTACAACCTCCTTTTAGGTAGTTGTAGAGAGGAATGAGGTCTCCCCTCAGTCTCTTCTCTAGGCTAAAGAACCCCAGT
>NW_008590639.1:0-3462 GCF_000691845.1 Merops nubicus | reverse complement strand
GTCATTAACTGCATTCTCTTTACACTCAGATATATTGGTTATATTTTCGCAGTATTAAGAGAGAGCTGGAACCCCTGAAAATGGGTTCATATTCTCTTTTTGGCATTTATATAGCCCCAAATTAGATATTAAAGTACAACTGGCTTCAGTTTGATTATCCTTGGCCAGATAGGAACTTGGCGCTCTCCATAAGTACCAGGAGTGGGTGCAGTTAATAACTTGTAACCATTTGCATGGGGTTTCTCTTACATCATTTTTAAAGACTAACCATGCACGCCGCAGTTAGTCAATTCCCATCATCATTGAGTGCAATACCCAAACCCCTGGTCGTTGGGATGCAGTGGTGGTAAAGTTATGGTTCCATCTAATTACTTCAAATGCCCTTAATCCTGTACCTTTCCAAGGCCACTCTTCTGCTGGGTATGTGGAGGACCACTCATGACAATCAGAGACATTTAGCTCTCCTGCTATCTTTGTCACAAGGTCAACAAATAGACTTTTCCTTAAGGTGGAAAATCCAAGTTCCTTGCTCATTCCCTTATTTAAATCTAAATACATATCCATCTTATTCTGAATTTTTAGCCCTACTTGTGTCTTTATTATTTTAGTTACATTTTTTTAGTAATTCCTTTTTTACCATATCCTGTTTGCCCCCACCATCAGAGACATCCATGTGTCCGGATTTAGCAAAACAAATCCATTCTTCCCCTATGGAGTACTCGAGGCCCAACTTTGTACCTCCTGGCCCCTGATTTTTAGCCACCCAATATTCTTGCTTATTCAACCAGCATGTGTTAATTTTATTCCTATCATAACAGATCTTATTTTTATGGGAATGGGCTGTAAACGTGTAAAGTTGTTGGCAACCATACATTACTGTTTGATAGCACTATTACTCTTTGATAGTGTTTGTGACAATGGTCTTCCGAGAACCCTGTTTCTATCATGAGGATCACTGTCAGTACAAACTGAGGTCCAGTATGACATACACCCCTGCCCCTGAATCCTGTTGGGGTGCTTCCAACAGCTAGGTCGGATGTCTTCTCAGTGGTGAGCATAGCAGTCGATCTGGTCCTGACCTCTGATAAGTATACTGGTTATTCAGTCCTCCAGTCACTCCAAATTAACTGTAGTTTCTGTTTTGGTGTTAATTCTTGTTGCCTTCTCACACAAAACAAGGGGACTGTCAGTATAAAAAGGGAGATTACATGAATGGGTGTTGTGTGTTCAAAGCGATCACACTAAAAAGACAATATATTTCACAAATTAATGGGTGGTAAGGGTTGATTACAATCTAAACAACCAACTGCTATTCAACAATGACACTGGTGGCAAACAGGACATGGAAAAACCCCAGACTGTCCTCCCTCAGTCAATCTGTTCAAGTGATAAACATCTCTGGCTCCACCACTCATATACTACTCACGCTCCAGGGTACATCTTTCAGTATGGGTCCCGACCCAAAACCAGGAGAGTCTTTGTCAGCCACAAGCCACATCTGACAATACCACCTGTTGATCTAGATTACTCCATTTAGATTCCCATTTATAGGTTGGGCACCAAATCCTTTCACCGTTTTCAATCCACTGGGAAGTGTTACAAGGAATATATTTGAGGCTTCTAATCATTTTGGAGGTTTTATAATACATGTTTTCTGAGCACACAAGTGTACCAGAAAGGTCACTTCCTCCTTCTGGGGTCCTAATTGTAAATTTATCAAGGGCTCTTCATTGTTCATTGCCCCCAGGAAGTAAAACCCTGACACCCCAGTCACTTTCCTCTTGTAGTTTAAAAATTTGGATCTCCTCCTGGCGTTTTGGGCATTCTCTTTTAAAATGGCCCTCCTCCCCACAATAATAACACTTTTTGGGTTATTCTGGGGCCACCACTCCAACTTATGGCCCGGGTTTTGATTCTGATAATCCCTTTTTGTCAAGGGGGTCCCACCTAGAATCTTTCTTTTTCCCTATTTTACCATTTTCACTGGTCAACTTGAATACTTGAAGCGGGCCCATAGGGCCTACCCAACAAGCAACATTATCACTCTCCTTTAAACTATACAGTGCCTTAGCATTTACATGTAAGTTTAAGGCCTGACACAACCAGTCTTCCCATGCTCCATACTGGGGCCAGTATAAACCATCAGGTCTTACAAGATCTTTTGTCCATTCATACATACAGAGCTTTATCACAGTTGCCCTATCTTTCCCCCCTAGTACTCTCCAACTTGTCCCACAGTTCCAACTTTCTCCCTAACAGGTTATCTGGGAGAATGTTATTTGATCCCTTTTTATCCCAGGGACTTTTACTCTTACCGACCCCCATACCCTGAGGAGCATTCAATCAAACTGCTATCCAGCTCACTTTGCTGGGTCACTGGCCATTCTCTTCGCAGAGGTACAGAACCACAGTTAAAAGGGCTCCACGCTCACTTCATATTTGAAATGAATGAGTGGATCTAATAAACTCTTTCATACTGCTTGACTCCAACCGCCGAGTAGTACTTACTAACCCATATTTTCTTACTGGGTCCTGTGCACAAGATTTGAGAGCTGCCGCTGAATTTCTATACTGGCGCCTATGTCTCCTCTTTGGTTCACGTCCTGGGGTCCTTTGTTGCAGCCGCTCAGCACGAGGGCTCAAGCAGTGTTGGACCACCAAAACCCAGCAGGGCACGTCGTCCACCCTGCTTGGTCCCTCCCAGCAAGCCAACAAAATGGGCTCCTGGACGAGTCCCCAAACTTATGTGAGAAATATCTCAAATGGAATTTCAGTACGATGTAATAGGTGAAGCAAAGAGTGCTTATTTACAGTGAAGTGCTGAGTGCATCAGGCTGTGGAGGGTCTGAGTGTACACCTCTTTGTTCGCAGAGCAACTATATATAGTTATTCGCATTTGCATAGCAAATTTCAGTTTCTGTGACAAGTGTGGACATATTCATTATTTCCCCACACGGAGTCCCACCCACTCCACTGGTGCAACAGTGTGTCATCCAGAAGTGCACAGGCAATGTTTAATCCTCCAGGGTGCTCTGGGGTTCATGAGGACGAAGGCCTGTAGTCTTCCTCCTCTGGACTTTGCTTGCCCTTTCTTAGTCTTCTCCTGCCACATGCGCAGTAAGCACTCTAGGACAGATAAGTTCCCTTTTTCCAACCACAAGACCCTTGGCTGGGGTTCAGTGCGAATCTCCAACTGTACATACTTTCCATCCCCCTAACTCATCTGTTATTAAGCAGAAGTGCACTTGCTTTTAATAAAATACACTTTCTATCCAGCTATAGCCTCACACTTGCAGTTTTGGTCAATACCGTGGCCACTAAAGCTATCTTGACTGATTTCTGAGGATGTCCCCAGCATAGATGAAACCAAAGCAGCCCTGTACATGACGGTAGTATTTAGTAGTAACGAAGAGACCCCCATATTACTCCGCCCCCCCTCCCAGCCAGAAGCTAAGATCTCCT
>NW_008590638.1:18720-40326 GCF_000691845.1 Merops nubicus | reverse complement strand
AAAAAAAAAAAAAGTAATAATAATGGATCACAAGCACTTATTCAACTGACAACTGCAGCTTAGTTTCAATTATTTATAACACTTCATAATGTGCTAATAAATGTTCTGTAGTAGTATATCTTGAAAATGTAATGAAGCCTCAGTAAAATAAAAACTCATTACAGTGTTCAGCTATTAATTCTGTCTTGAGAAAAGGAAAACATAATCTGTTCTTATGAACAATGTTTCCTGTCTTGCTTATATGTTTTTGTCTATCTCAAGGCTCTATCAACATTGTTCCTGACTTCTTTGAGATGTGAGTTATATTTACCGTACTCTAAAGAAAATTTCACTTTATACTTCTTCCTTCTTCCTGTGACTAACAAAATCTCTTTATCTGAAAGTGATAAATATTAATTTATAATACCTTGAATTCAACATCCTCTGCCCCTTCTTTATGCTTGCTAGCTCTGACCATTCCAGTGATTTTTTTTTCAACTTATGCTACTGTCAAGGCTATCAATGAATTCAAGAGTAGTATGGACACAAATAAATACGTGTGAGTGTGCAGTCAGAATTAAGTCTGTATAGACACCATAAAACTAATTTCAAATTAGATTTCAAATTTCTGATTTCAAAAGCATTATACTGGCAGTCCTTCAGTTTGAACGTTAAGGTCAGGATTTATGCTGGGCTGCCCTGCCTCAGGGCATTGTCTTAATTTTCCAGCTACTTGCTGTGTTCCTGTATATAATCTGTGAAGAATCGTAGAATTGGCAAGAAAAAGAAGCTCTTCAGGGTGCCACCCTAAAAAGCTTTAGTACAAAGCATTGAGCTCTCAAATTCAACTGATAGGGAGCATTAAACACAAAGTATTCTGCTCCCCTTTACCATACCTTAGATTCTTTTGTCCAATCAAGATCCATAGTCTGAGAGCAAATACCTCTACCTCTACCTCTTTTTTTCTGGAGGATAAGGTCAGACATCACTAAATTCTTGAAAGCAAAGAAACAATTAAAGTAAGAGGTAAAACAATGGATAGACTTTAATAATACATATCTTTGCTCTATCCACACTGAAATAGAGTAATATTTTCTCATTTAGGTATACTCATCATCAGGCTGTAGGACTTATCGTCTGCGGTTATGAAGTCCTGCAAGAACAATGACTGTAAGGAAGAGCATTTTGCCAACCTCTTATTGTCTTATATGTGCACACTAATAAAAATACTCTCTACTAATGGCACTGCTCTTTGTAGGGTAAGAAAAAAGCAATACTTTTTATTGAGATTGCCTATTGTACAACCAATACAAAAGCTTGTATAGAAAGTTATATAGAATAGATAGACTCCTCAGTATATGTAGTCTCACCCTCTACCTATCGACTAAGTCAAATATCAAGCCCATTATCTTTTTTATCTTTCTGATGTGCATTTTTCTTATTCCTCTACCGTCTATTCATTGGAAGAATTGAAGTGATGCTCCCTGCAGAAGATTTTTCTGACTCTTTTGTGTGAATACTGCAAGCTAGTCTGAAATCTTTGAGTAGGAAAACGAGAAGTAGATTAGAAACTTGGTATAATACAGAAACATGTTAACAAAGACTTTTTGTATAGTTACAGGTTTTTTTTATCTGAAAGGTATCTTTCATGACCCTATTAAGGAACATGTTACTCATATCTCCCCAACAACTGAAAAAGCTTTTGTCATCTTGAGGAATTTTAATAAAACTATAGACTCTGCTTCAAAATAATGTATAATCAGTCAATATCATAGTCCTAAATTATTTAGTAAATGCACAAAGATAGATCAGACATTTGATAATACCAGAAGCTCAGCAGTGGGTAAAAATGATTGAATGCACTTTGAGCATGAATAAAAGAGTTTATGATTTATTGACCTTTTGTAGATTAATCTGAGGCAACACTGAGCTGTGAAGCAGAAAAGTAAGCCTGATTTGCAGGAATTTTAAGAACACTTCTACAGCGGGGAGAAAGATTTAGATCACTCTTTTTGACATGAAGTATTTTTGAAAACTTTTGGTGATCTTGAAAAGTATCACTTGTAAACAATAGGAGGAAAAACTGTGTTCTTTGTGCCAGATATTCCAATGATTCCATCATTTCAAATGACAAATAAAAAAACTGAAAAAAGCTCAAACAAATAAAAAATAAATCAAAGACAAAATCGTTTTGATTTAGAATACTAATTTATTCAAATAATTGCTGATTCAATCACTTCTTATGGACAACACAACTATTTCAGGTTTACCAGTCCAGTCTTCCTTGATATGTGATTGCTTGTAATGTATTTTATTAGATAATTTGAGGTTGGTATGTAGTACTAAACTTTTGGATATTTTATGTCAGGATTTGAATTTTGCAACTTGAATTTTCTTTTTTTTTTTTTTTTTTCCCCACCTTAAGTCAGAGGTATATTTTGCTCTCAGTGGACAATAACAAGAAGCCGGATTACTTTTCTGCTGTTTACACAAAAGATACTTAGACAACACTGGCAGATTCTTCTGTCAGTTTCCAATGAATTTCAGATTTTAGCTTGATTACTCAACTTGTAGTGGTCTAATAGAAAAATTTACAAGATAAATGCCTTGTAACAAGTAATGTGGACATCAAAATCCTAAAGGCGGTTATGCAATAAACAGTTGTTAAAAATGTTTGTGATAAATGTATTTTTTATTTTCTCATAGTTTTGTTATATGGGCGAGTGCTGAAGCACATTTGCTATTCTGATAGTTAAAACAACCCTCACCATGTATGTATATATAAGATACATAGGAACATGTTACACAAAATATGAGGGAATTACACACTTGAAATATAGAGCAGGAGTTTTCTACCTGAGGTGGTTTATTCAGCATGCATGAAAAAACAGAATATCATGCATAAAAGTGCAGATGACAAAACAGTAACTCCACTTACTTACTTACTTCGTTTTATACAGAAATGTCAAGGGTCAGTGGGCTGGCCGCTAAAAAAATGACAGATGCTCTCTATTAATCCCTCTCCCCCCAAAAAAAAGGAAGAGAAAGACAATAAGAGAAAACATTTGTGGGCTGGAAAACTAAAGCAGCTTTAATTAATATGATAACAATAAAATGAAATATATTGAAATATATATAAAACTAATGTTGAACCCAGCAGCACCAGTTATGTCACTGACACCACTGATACTATGGAGCAGGCCCTGGGGAAGTCTCTGATTCGACTCAGAAGCAAATGGGCTAGGGATTCGGAAGCTGGATTCTGGAACTAGATTCAGGAACACACAGATCAGTATCAAAGGCAGAATGGGCAGAGTCCTACATGGATGATGGCCATTAGAGAAGAGAGCTTTGACCCTTATAAACTTTTTATTGAAGATGAAGTATATGGAATGTAAAACCTTGTTGGTCAGTTTAGGGTCACCTGTCCTATCTGATTCTCCCCGCAGCTGCAACCTCTTACTTTACGGTGCACGCAGTGTGGTACCTAAGATTGTGATTTTGGTTTCTATAGGAGCAAGTGTAAAGAAAAAATGCAGTTACTTAGAAAAGACCTAGCTGAAAAGTAAAATCACTACATTAATTCTGTTCTAGCTCAAACCAGAACAAGACTATTTAGAAGCCTTGCAGGAGGTTTCACTCTGGAAAGGAATGTTGTACAAATTCTTAGATTATATTTCCTTCGACTAAGTCATCTATAAATGACAATTTTCTTGACAAGGCAGTCTCTTTCCAGTGGTGCTCAGTGATAGGACAAGGGGTAATGGGCACAAACTGGAAAACAGGAAGCTGCACCTAAACATAAGGAAAAACTTGACTCTGAGGGTGATGGAGCACTAGAACAGGCTGCCCAAGGAGGTTGTGGAGTCTCCTTCTCTGGAGACTTTTAAAATTCACCTGGACACATTCCTGTGCAACCTGCTCTAGGTCACCCTGCTTGGGCACGGGAGTTGGACTAGATGATCTCCAGAGGTCCCTTGCAACTCCTACCTGTTTGTGATTCTTCAAGAATATGGTACCCTTTGTTTGCATTAACAAGTGATACAAAACAGTGCAATCTTTCAGCTCCTTTTACTGGAAATGTTGAATGAGTTTTGATTGGGAAGAACAGAGGATTTCGCTAGGTACTGCATGGTACAACAAAGTGATCTAACAAAGTGCTCTACATGTGGATGCTGTCTGTGAAAGAAAAAATGTAATGTTTACAAAGATAGCAGAAAAGTTGACATGTTCTGAAAGCAATGTTTGAACACAAGAAAATTCAGAAGTTCAGATAAGTTTTTATTTTGCTCAGAAGGATTAGGAAGGATTCAGTCAAGAGAAAAAGACAAAAATCTTGAAAGGTAACACTTTAAAAAGATAGAGAATCAATTAAACACAAAGAGGCTATTCGAAATGAAAGAATGTTGTAAACAAATAATTTGCTACTTACTGTGGAAAGACAAGACAGTAGAAGAGAAAAAAAAAGGCTAACAAAATCACAAACAATATGGAAAATGTGAGTAAACAAAGCTGTAGACTGAAGACTGAATCAGAGTAAGTTAGTGATAAGGGCTATATTCAGGTCTAGGATAAGGTTTTCTGACTCTGTTGGGGTGTTTCACCACAATCCTTAAATTCTGAATCTGGCCTCTGGAAAAATACCTTTTATTTGGTTTGTAAACTAAATAAGTATCACTTATACCTGGATAGATGTCTTTGAGTTTTAGAGAATGGATGATGAGAGAGATCTTCAGTATTTTACTTGTATTTTTTCTCATTTCTTTACTATAAAATAACTATCATCAAGGATAGTGTGGTGATACAACTATTAATATTTTAGATATTAGAGGTCTAGCTTGGAAGTTTATCCTAACTAAAAGAACGTCCTTTTTGACTAAAAGGCTAATAACGATCGTTTCCAACTCAACACTTTTGAGCTGAGATGACAGTGGGGTGCCACTCCTATGGGCTCCACCAAAAGCCATCTCACCATACTGTTGCATTATTTACTGCTGGCTTCCTTCTTAGAATAGTGGCACTTAGCAAGCTGTTCAAGTCCATCCCAGGGATGGATGCCTGGTTTAAACATTGAAATTATTTTCCCTTGCCTTTTTTTTTTTTTTTTTTTTGGGAGACATTATATACTTTGAGTCTCTGCAATCACTTGCAAGAGAACAGGGGAGCAGAGATGGACATGCAGTCAGAATGTTCTCTCACTATGATCATAGTAAATAAAGCTTCTGTCTCAATTGTCCTAAATTCAGTAAAAAGTAGTGTCCCTCAGGGGTCCATTCTGGGATCAGCACTGCTTAATATCTTCATCAATGATACAGACAGTGAGAACAAGTGCACCCTCAGCAAGTCTGCAGATGACACCAAGCTAGTGGTGCAGTTGATGTGCCATAGGAATGGACAGCCATTCAGAGGGAACTGGGTGAGCTTAAGAAGTGGACCTGTATGAACCTCATGATGTTCAGAAAGATTGAGTGCAAGGTCCTGCACCTGGGGCAGCTGCACCCCAGCTCCCTCAGCTACTCCTCATAAGACTTAATCTTTCGGCCCTTCACCAGCTTCAGTGCCTTTCTTTGGACACACTCCAGCACTTCAGTGTCCCTCTTGGAGTGAGGGGCCCAAAATTGAACACAGTATTCAAGGTGCGGCCTCACCAGTGATGAGTACGGCGACACAGTCACTTCCTTACTCCTGCTAGCAACACTTGTAGATGGGCTTCACACTTGCTAACCTCCAGTCAACTGAAACCTCCCCCGTTAGCCAGGACTACTGCTAATTGATGGAAAGTGGCTTGCTGAGCACATCCACCAACTCCCTCAGTACCTGTGGCTGGATCTTGTCCAGCCTCATAGACGTATGTGTGTCTAAGTGGTACTGCACATTGCTAATAATTTCCCTATGGATTACGGGTGCTTCATTCTGCTCCCCTGTTATGCAATTGCTTCACAATCAGCAACTTAAAGTCTATGTTAGCCCTAGTCAAATGGCTTTTGCCACAAAGGCAATATCAGCACTCATATGACACTAATCATGGTGATTAGAAGAGCATTCAGACTGTAAGATCATGGAATAGGTTAATACTGGATTTCTTTTGTTTGCTAGAAAAATAATCTCAGTGGTCATGAACCTTGATAAAATGAAATAATAATGAATAGGATTCAGAAGTATATTCTATATAACACTAGTAGCTGTAAAGCCAAATTTCAATGTCAGTGTCTCATCAATAACTGTTTTACAAGTCTGATCTTTTTGAGGTAGAATTAACTAAATTTCTGAGCCCAAAGTTAGCTCAGGGAAACAGGAAGATCAATCACCTTTACCATGAAAACCTAATGTAGGGAAGTTTATAATCCAATTGAGAAAACCCATATGCACATCTTGTAATGACCCAAAAAATCCCGATAAACAATTCACAGCTAATCTGCATGTATAGCCAAACCATAGTCTAGATGATCTTTGAAGCTCTGAATACTTTTTTGAACAGAAATTTTTGGAAACTCCTAAATGCAATTGATTTCTATAAGAAGATGCTGGCGTGAAGAAATTGAAAAACTACTCAGATGAATGCTGAACCAAGAAGATCTGACATGCACCAAAATTGTCGTATATATTCAATGCAAACAGTACTATAAACTACCGCTGCATCAAGGCACTAAAGTGGGGGAGTGGATATTAGTGAGTCCCCTGAAGTCTGCTTTCCTATCATTCTTCCCAAGTTCAAGTATACTGGTTAGCTTTGGTTAGCTTTTTTTTTAAGGTTATGTCTGAAGGCATATTTGTTCTGTTTCCTTCCTAATTTGTACCCTTAGCCAGAGGACATCTAATTAATAAACCAGGTAATTGTTTTGCACAAATTGTTAGAAATAGGTGGTGATTTTAATTTCAGTAATGATTTTAAGTATCATGGATTTATCTACAAACTACACAGAAATTAACAACTTAATTCCAAATTCTTTATTTTTCTGTCATTGTTACACGGAAGTCCTTCACTAACATCGTAGTTGTGTCATATACATAATGTTGATAAAAGAGTTTTTTCTTTTAATATTTTACTTACAAGCATTAACAAGTTTATAGATATCAGCTCCCAGTCTTATGATATACTTTTAATTTAGAAACAGGTGACCATTATTTCACTGTAAGTCTTTCTTGCAGACTTATGGAGTCATAAACCTGGTGGTACCTTAGGGATGCTTTCAAAAGAAAGCAGAAGGAACAACTAGGGAAATGTTGGAAAGCAAAATGATGCTGGATATTCTAGATCTTTTTTCAGTTTTGAGGGGAGAATCAGGATGCCTGTGCAAGTGACTGATACTTCCTAAATATGACATATTGTGGGCAAAATTAATGCAAACTTTGCCAGTGTTTCTTGCTAATAAGGTGGATAATATAGTGGCTAATATATTTTATTACATACACTCTTGTCATTTCATGCCTCCATTCGCTGTTGGCAGAGGCTAACAGTTGTGCCATGGTTTTCTGATACACTGAAAAGGCTCATTAGTGTTTAGGCTCACCACTGTTGACAGAAGATTTGAAAACAATAGTCTGCAACAGGCATTTGTCTTGTAA
The DNA here is from genome assembly GCF_000691845.1 of Merops nubicus. Taxonomy (NCBI): domain Eukaryota; kingdom Metazoa; phylum Chordata; class Aves; order Coraciiformes; family Meropidae; genus Merops; species Merops nubicus. The sequence continues at coordinate 32,781 of NW_008590638.1, read as the reverse complement.
TAATGTTCACAGCAATGTGAATAAGGCATTGCTTGTTTTCATTTAGGGTTTTGGTGTTTTCTTGGTAGATTTTGTATTACTTTCCCTGATAAGTTAGAATCCCTTCTGGACTCAATTGCCTATTAAAAAATTATATCGGTCATGTGCATAACTTTGTGTTTAAACAATACTGATGGGAGTTTATGTCTCATTTTATATATTCCCCCAAAGTCAGCAGCATAGAAAAACATTAGAAATGCAAGATAAAATTTGAACTTGATAATAACAATTTTTGTTTGATTTTGAGAGTGGTCATACTTATACCACTAACAAAACCATATTTTTTTTTCTACATTACTAGCATTATTCTGTGATCATCTATATTTTTATCTGATTGCCTAAAATGTATTGAGAAGACATCAGTCATTAACTCTGAAAAAAAAATGTATTGTCAGGCACAGTTTATGGTTTTGGAAATGAGATAAAAGGTTTATGACTCAAAGAAAACAATCAAATGCTTTTTTTTTTTTTTTTTTTTTTGTAGCCACAAGCATCATATTTACTTAAAGGATTGTGACTATAAAAGCAAATATCTCTTACAGGAAGCCAGGACAAAAGCTGTCAGAGAATTGGGTAGTAAATAGCCCTGAAATTGTTTTCTCTGATTCATTTCAAAAGCTTAAGGCAAAGAATGTTTGACCTTTTACAAATGGAATAGTTTCCTGCAGGTCATTGTGCTGTACTGAGTGCTGCTGGTTATGTGGAACTTGATGCAATCATTACGAATGGTAAAACTCTTGCTGCTGGCACGGAGTCCCACATAAGGAAGACTGCTAAACTAGTGCTTGTTTCAGTTCCAGAAAATGTGAAAGGTGTCTTTCTGCATCCTGCATTCAGTTGTATTTCCAGAGTTTATTGACAGGGGAAGCAAATTAAATGGTGTGATTGTTGTGCATGACCAAAGAATTGTAAAGGGGTCAAGAAGAGAAATATCAAACAGAACAAAAAAGCTGTCTTCAAACTTGTGATATCTGTAGTCTATTTGTTGTCACCTTGTCATATTCATGAAATATGAAAGATATTTTTATTAAACCTTATATTACAACTTACGAATATTTTAATGAATGTAATATAAACTGTAGGCTAGATTTTACTCCCATTGAGAACAACAGGAATTTTTACTATTATTACTATTAATCTCAACAGAATAAAACTTGACATTACAGTCAATTTATTTCCTATACTTCATTAATAATTCTTGTTTGGATACTGCTTTCTTTCCACATAGCCAATATGTGTACTACCACAATAAACTCCATAGTGGATAACACCAAAGTAAAAGGCACATTATAAAAACAGGAATTTTTAAACATACTGTAAAAGATGGTTAGTTGAGTATATAGAAATGTGCTGTTAGAACTTTATAAGAACTAAATACTGGTGAATTTTAATTTTCTGTCACAACAGTTTAGTTATTGACTAATTATTTTATTTCTCACTATGAGTCTCTTGCTGTTGGTGATTTATGATTCACAAACTATTGCCTGTATCTAAGCTGTCTAAAAGCCCCTATCTAGTCGTTTTTGGTTTAGAGCACCAAGTTCACTGTTAATCACAGAAGTCATTACACTCTTCACTGAAAAATTCAGGAAGAAGATAATTTCTGCTTATGTGACCCAATGCTTAGGTAGTACCACAGTAGTTAAAACAAAGGTGGAAGAAAAAAATGACTGTGTACAGTGCCAAAAACACAATCAAAAGACACTTTCCTGCTGGTTTGTGTGCTGTTTTGCAGCATGTTATGAACAGAACTTTCTCAACAGATTTCCTTTTGGAGCAAAACAGTTTCTAAGAAGAAATTTCAGTACAGCTGAAAGAACGTTTTACAGTTAGGTCCATTCTCTATATGTTGACAGCTTAGTCCTTGACAGCAAAACTCCCATAAATTCAAAAACTGTTATGGAAATTGGCTCACTGATATGCACTGAAAGTCAGGAAATACATGTGCAGATATCTCATGGATAAAAGATAGCCCTGGCAGTCATCACCTCATAGCTATGCACATAGGTATGTAGAGGCCACCAATCTCATACACATAGAACAAAAGAAGAAACATCAGTTTCAAGATGATGTTACTTGTGCTAGGAGTGCAGCCTATCCCGTACATTCACATTCTCAGAAGCAAGTGGCATGGATACCCTCCCCATCAACACAGCTATGAGATCCACACGCAGGTCAGTTTATAGCAATCCTAGTCTCGTTTAGTGACTCCATACCAATGAGGAACTTAAATGTGATGACTAGTGACACAAAGTCTGTGACTGCTGCTTGAGGACCCCTCAAAGATCTATGAAAAACCTTTATCTTTAAAAGTCAAGAAATTTTACCCTAACTGAAGCCCATGGTATAAACCAGACCTTTTACAAATTTGTCTGTCTGGTGAAATTATTGGAAAATTCAAGATAGTAAGGTACACCTTCTTGGAAATTTTTATTTCTCTGCTCAACAACTCCCATATCCTGAAGATCTGACCCTCCTCCAAGATGACTAGATTCATCTGACTCATCTGAAAGGATGAGGATAATACAGTAATGGGCCTCAGGTACTCTCATGGTTTCCCAGTCACATGCATGAGAAGAGCAACAGAAATGGCAGCAGGGACAGAAGCACTGGAAGTGCCTTTATAAATAATAGGCCGCACATTTTTTGCAAGGAGGGTTAAACAGAATTTTCCAGCATGTATTGAGTATGTTAACAGTGCTAACAAGATCACATTAGGCACACTGACATGTAACCCTTCTTCTTTAGGTCTATGTTCCAGTGTTGTTTAATGTGTTCAGGGTGACTTTGAAAGAAAAATATCTATTGACGGTTTCACGTAGTACAAAATGAAGTCTAATCCTCACTAAACACTCAGTAAATTACTCAAGTCAGGTGAGGAAATATTGGTCTCCCTTGCATCTTTCTGGCCTTTCTGCTTTTTTGGTTGAGTTTTTTGAACCTTCTCTTATCAGTATTTTTCCACTTGTGTCCTGTTTGAGATCATCATCTGAACATTTACACTTTATGTTCTGCTTTTCTTATCTTTTATGGGTTTAGCTCATGTACTTACTCTTTGATACCAACTTTTTTAGCAAAACTAAGCCAAGATCCCACATTAAGACTGCACTGAATTAAACCTGCAGACAGGGACAGACGAAATGCAGGACTGAGGTTCAAATGGTGGACATGGTGTATGCTAGAAAGATCCCAGACTATATAGATACACAGCTCAGTGGTGAACTGTCGAACCTGTCAAGTGGTACAGATGGGACCAGTGTGATCTGGTTTATGCTGATCTTCAGCAGTTTGTACCTACTTCAGTCTGTACCATCAGGCCTTGGCGTCAAGACAATATAGACAAAGTTGTTTACTCGAGGTCTGCCTTACCTTAAGGAGGCTTGATGCCATTCATCTTTCCTTTATTTACTTTGCAAGATACTGTAAAAGTATTGTATACTTAACACACTCCATCTGTTGTTTAGAGCCCTGAAAGTAGCTTCAGCAGTATGAAAAATGATTCATGAAATCTGACACAACTTTTAAGTGCTGTGCTTGGTGCGAGAATAAGCTTTTACATACATGTTTAAAGATCCGTGTGTGTCACTGGTGAACATAGATATTCTCAGCAATAACGTGTCATGAAACCTTGTTTAACTGTATTCTCATTCTTGTGCTAATAGGACCCTATTAGAGAGGTTCAGAAGGCCAAGCGATAAACTCTTACTAAATACAACTGACCACATGAATTTATTCTGTGCATAAAATAAAACAAAAATTATGAATTCTGATAAAATGGAAGAACACAGTTTCACCCCTTAAAAAGCTGTAAAATGCATTAGAAATTTCAGTGGTTGAAAAAGCAAAGTACTATAATGAATTTTACACATATGAATATTTCATTTAAACCAGTAGGTAAGTAAAAAATTTAGAAAGTAAGAAAAGTCTTACCTTTCCTGGTCCATAGGTTCAGGATCTGAAGGTTGGAATTTCTTTCTTATCTTTTTTTGTTGTTGTTGTTACTTTCTCCAAGAATTAAAGCATTTGCATCCTATGCCAAATGCACTCACCCAAATAAAGATCAACATTTCTCAACCACTGAAAGGAAAGAGTTAAACTAGAAGTTGTGGTCTGGGGATTGAGCTCTGTATCTGAGGTTGTGGTGACTTCGGTCAGATACACACCTCATCTGAGACACTGGAAAGGCAAGGCCCTTTGGTCAATAAAGCCTTCAGCCAATGAAACACCCCAGCTGAGAGAAGTTTCCAGACCACTGACCATATATGACTACAGATGAGATTTGACATGATTATAAACATAGCCTTGCTGGAGGGTAAATTAAGCCAGTCCTCCTTGGAGCAGTGAGTTTGCAGCCAAGGACTCTCCCCTTGGATCGTGACATTGTGCAAGGTAACTCCTTGAGGGTGAGAGTCCTCATCTTTTAGGCAAGTGACTTGCACATTTTGAGTCATCATCCCTAAAATTTAAGCTTAAGTCAGCTGTGTAGTGTTAGCTACACTGGACAGACATATGGACTTGTAGTTTAGTATTGTTTGTTGGTGTACTAAACAAATTTGATTAGAATACATCTCGTCTGAAGTACTTGCCGCAAAATTCTGAGACACTCGATGACACATCCCAGGTTATCTTTTGCCCGTTGCAAATTATAACCTGGCATATCATGCAAGTCTTCATTTTTTTATTATAAATGAGTGATGTTAAAAGATGTGTATTTCGTTGGAGTTATTATAATGATTCTTGGAAAAATAATGCATGTCTTTCAGAGAATCCAACCCATGAGCTAAAAGGAATGTGAGTTGTTTTTTTTTTTGGTTTTTTTTTTTCAAGTGAAGAATCTCTAGAGGGTAGAATAAACTTTTTTTAAAAAAATAGCAAAACAGAAAAGCATTTATATATACTGTCTGTACAATATTTTGTGTATATAAAGAAATACATACCAACTAGGTATCTGGCTAAAAATATTGTCACTAAAATGAAAATGTACTCCAAAATATCATGTACTCCAGTTTCATCTCAGTTCAACACACAATACAAATCCCTAGGTAAATGTAATTGCTGTTTTAGTTAGTGGTAGCAATTACCTATATAAATAAATTCTTCATCACTTTCTCCTCTGACTACCTCAATAAGTTACGTTAGCTGCATGAGCTATGGCAGCAAACATTAACATGAAACTATCTGATAGACAGTCTTCTCAGCTTTTCTCTCAAATGGAGTAGTTAGAATGGGTACTTAGGAAACATACTGTTCCCACACGTAACTGGCAAAAGTAATCTTCAGGTAAATCTTGTTTCTAAGATTGTTAAAACTTCCAAATGGAACTAATAACTGCCCAAAGAAAAGGTGAACTGTCTGGTTGTTGTTGTGTTTTTGAAGTGTTGCAAATGTTGGTAAAATGCATGGATAGACTACTAAAAATCCACTCTACTTACTTAATCTAATTTACTATAGTTTACTATAAAAATAGTTTTGCAAAAAAACATAATTACAACATTATTACAACTCTGTAGTGAAAGTGTTTTCAGCATTTTTATACTTCTGTTTTCATGATTTTCAAATGGATACCACATGTAGTCTAATCACAATCTACCTTATGTAATATACAGGGGAAAACCCTTATACTGTTAATAAAAAAAACTTAAAGCAAATGCAAGATTTATTTACAGAAGACAAAAGTATGGAAATATCCACAACTCTCTTGAGTTTTATATCCCTTTTGTAGTTCTTTCTCTGTATTCGTCAAAAAAACCCACAGTCAGATATATCACCAAGTAAATGCAAAACTACATTGCTTTTGTCCCACAAACTGATTTAAAGAGAAAGCACCGGGAAGCACCAGGGTTAATATTCAGGGTTAAATATAAGTCCACTAATGGCACAGAAACTTTTTGCCAGTAACATAGTAATGCAATTATTTAATTCAGATCCAACTGTTTACGTGACTGCATTTAGTATACAAATTTTATATGTTGTAATGTGTAAGAATGGTCATACTTACTCCAGTTATACCTTAATGCTAAACTTTTTTTTTTCACCAGCAAATATTGTAGCAAGAAATAAGATAAGAAAGAAATCAGAAAACATTTAAATCGTTATGCATTTCTGTCCTAACTCAAAACTGGCTTTATTACTGTTCATTAGTTATCTCTGACATGTTTAGTCCACTAGTCATTCTACTTGCTATTCTATATGTTGGAAATGTTCTCCTTGCTTTCAACATGGCAAGAATAACCATGGGTTTTAATAATTTTTTACATATCATTGGCTTATCTTATTGGCATATGCCATGCCAGTCATATCCTGTTGGATATGCCAGTCATATAGGTTCCTACATTGGAATATTTTTGAGAGACTGATATACAGTTAATGCATACGCTGAACAACTTGATGTAGAGCTATTAGTCAAGCAGAAATAAAATCCTACCTTTACAAATATTTCTAATTAGGTCAAGTAACATAAAATTATATACTGGCAATTCTTACACATAAATTTGTGAACAGAGAGGTAAGGGACTGGGCTATACTTCTATCAGAAAAAGAAGCCTTCTGGAAACCACTATTGCCTTGCATAAAGCCTTAAGATCCCATGTGTCGTGGTGTTCACTGCTTCTTTCTGATCTTTTTTTTCCCTAAGCTGAGAGAGAAATAACAGCTCTAGTAAACTCTAGCACATCAGCACCATTGATGATAGCATTGGCTTGGTCATGTTTGCCCAATTCACTTATAATTCCTGCACCCCAGGAATCATAGAATCATACCTGGGCTCTGCTTTTGTACCATCCTTGCTTTGCAAGGGCTGGACCCCAAGGCTTCTCTCTCTGTCATCATCATTCTGACTTGAAGGATACAGAGCCATGAGGATATGGCCCTTTAAATGCTTCCTGTTTCTGTCCTTCTAACCCTGAGTTTTGGTTGGGCATGATACCAATTCAACAGGACAACTGAAAAGTGCCCCAGTCATGATCTAGCTGCTAGGCCAGTCTTTATGAACAACAGGAAATTTGGGGTTGGAAAGCAAAGTGGGTTTGGAACCCACTCAGAAGGAAGGTGTCTGACAACTCTCCCAGTTCTTAGGCAAGTATTTGTTAAACAAGGTTATTGTGCAAAAAGAGCAACAAATCCCTGCCCTTCAAAACATTATCTAATCATTGCAAAGCAGCACGAGATAGATATGTAATGACGATAGAATTATGGGCTATGACTCAGGCAAGCTGGTGTAAGATGTCTCATCCCTTCAAAAAGGAACAGGAACAATACTCCCATCAGGAACTTCCACATCTGGTATTTCCCAATGGCTGTTAACTCCTCTGACTTGCCTGATACCCATACCCAAACCAAATTCAACAGTAGTTGAGTAGGCTGCTCACCCTGAAACAATAATGATTCAGTAGGAGAGTATAAAGAACTCACACCCATTTGGAAACAGAATGAAAAGAAGTCAATATATAGGTTGGGGTTTTGGAGAAGGAGGAAAGAAGCAACATATGGAAACTGTGGGACAGTGTAGAAAATTTGTACCTTGAAAGTGGGCAAGTGAGCAATTAAGAACTCCCCTGGACTGTTTGGGCATTCAGTGTGGAGACTGTTCGCAAGACTACTGGTGAAATATCTGAATCAAAATATTTAAATCCTGTTTTGGACAAATAGATTTATTTTTTTTCTTAAAGTCATGTAACATGTTGTTTGGGATCCTGTAACCCATGAGGAGTAATTGTAAAACCAATCACAGTTCGTATTTCAGATTAAGACCAAACATGGTTTTGCTTTGGGTTTGGTTTTTTTTAATATATTTTTTTTTTGCCAGGGAAGGTGTTAATTTGAAAATTTAGGTTAACTATGTGATTAGTTTGACTATTTGTTTAAATTAATAACTCCCTGAAACCAGTCTGTGTAAAATATTATTTTATATAAGTTAGAGATCTCTCTTTGGTACTGTGAAAATATTTATTTCAGTTTTCACAATTTATTTTATTTTAATAGAATACATCCTGATCTGTATATGCTCTTTCTGTTCCTAAGAAACTTGTCTTAGGTTTTATTAACATTGCTGTAGACTACATTTTAATTGGCAAATGCTTGCCAAAAAATTAATGTGCATAATGATGTGAATTATCTTCTGTACCAAGATTTAAAGAAGAGACTGCAACAGCTGGCATCCTCCGTGGCTGCATTTGATCTGAGCACCTCAAATCTGAAAAATTAAAGAGGAAAAAATGAGCATAATTTACATAAAATGCATACCCTACCAGTGGCTTGACAGAAAGTTTATCTGCTTTAACTTTAAAAAAAAGCATCTGATCAATTACTTCATCACTTCTTTCTACTAACAATCCACACAGACCCTGCCTTGACAAATAAAAACCAGCATCGGTAATTCATTCAATATTTGAAAAATATTTTCTTGTACTATTTTACATTCATCTTTAGAGAAAATTCCAGAGACTTTAAAAATGTCACTTCTGAAGACATGCCATCAACCCTTAAAATGCAATTTTGAAAGACTGTAACTTACTGTGCAACATCTGTTACTGTCAAAGGCTAAAAATATTGTTATGTATATTTTCTGACACATAACTGAAATTCAAACTTCTCTGTAGATATATAATTCAGTTTCATTCTTTCAACTTTATAATTAAGAAAAAAATCCTTCTCAGAGGAATCTTGATATATTTCTTAAAGAAAATAAACAATAAATTTTGTTTACATCAAGGGTAAAAGAATAATTTTTCAAATTACTACGTGCAAGCTTCTTCCTCTATGTAGGTTTTGAAAGCACCAGCACCCAAAAGAGTATCAGGACAATTAGGCAGAAACAATTGGAATAGCCTCTAGGTGTTTTTTTCTTGAAGCAGTTCCCTATGAATTCACTTTTTATTTCACATTTTATTTTGATTCTCATTCCCAAATGCCTTAAAAAAAAAAAAAAATAGGTGCTGTTTGCCATAACATATTGGCCTAGGATTTTAATTTGCAAATTATATATAAGCATTGGGAAATTCTTTTTAGCTGCAGTGGAGCTTCTTCTAAGATAAGTACTTAGATCCTGTACTTGGTATTACTCAAGAAGGTACAGGCAATCTGCATAGATTTGCTACTGCCTCTCAAAACAATATGAAAAAAATATGAAAGGAAAATAAAGATTTCATTATTCAACTTGATTCTGTACTGTTAGATTCCATTTTTTTGTGTGTCTTTTAGCACCTATAGTAGGAATGATGACCTGTTGTACTCAAGTCACCTGAGATTTGTGAACATGTTCAGTAGTTAGGCAGCATTAAGTGGCAAAAAATATGGCTGTGCTAGCAGTAGACTTTACAACCCTGTTCCATAATGGAGTGGGTTGTGGATGGCTGCTGCCTTTGGTGTGTGAAACATCTGAGTTTTCTATCCCACTGTTCTTAGATATGGAACATTACCCTGTGGAGTTTGACTGCATAAACATACTCACATGCTGAAACTCTGCTGTCCTACCACAAAGCCTGATATTTTTTTTTTTGCATTTCTCCAGTCAGACAATAGACTCATATCTGATGGTTTTGTTTGGTTCAGTTGAACTATTGCTTCTATTAAGCCTAAATTAGACAAGACAATAGGTAAGGAAGAAAGCTAAATTTGTGAGAAATATTTACAAAGACAACATGTAACGCTACATGCTTAAATTACACAATGATTAAAAGAAAAGGAGGATCTTGAGGTAACCATTTTGTATCTTGGTTTTACTATCTACTTTCTTTGCCTCACTGTATGCCTTCCTAAAACACCAGGCCCTTCATTTCCCACCACCTCTGCAAACACTGATTCTTCTTCACAGCACAGTCCCCTTCTTCTTCCTTCTGACTTGCTGCACTGCCTGCAAGGACATTTCTGTCCTTGTGGTACTATGTTGTTGGCTGTGAATTTTGAGCATGTGATAAGAATGTGAGGTTATAATCCTAATTTTGGGAAATGGAGTTTACAGAAGAGAAAATGGGGTGCTAGAGGGCTACTTGGCCAATTGGAGCTTGTGATTATAGAGAAGATAGAAGTATCCATAGGGTTGCACTTTTAGAAGCTACCACTTCTGTGTCTAAGAAAATAGGAAGTGAGAGTAGGGAAAATGCCTCCTCTTACAGAGATGTGTGGATTACCATAAAATCAAAACTGGTTTTGTCAATATCTCTGCTGCTGTTTTATGACTAGATTACTTTTGAGAACTTCTTCACTAAGATATTTTCTTGTGCAAAAACTGTATACTGGGTTTGGAGATATTTTATACAGAGATCCAGGTGTTTATAAGAAGACTTTCTATTTAGCTCTACAAAATGGATATCCGGAGCTCATAAGTTATTTGTTAGATACATAGAATGTGTCCTGAAGACAAAAATATTGATCATGTCATTGCCTGAATCATACAGATGTTTGGATTTATCATTCTGTTCCATTTATGCTAACAGCAGGATGGATCTGAGTTGTAAGGTTTCATATGGGAATACAGGAATATGTCTGAGTTATGATTTCCAGGTTTAGCATATATGCCTATTAATAAACATCTAGTTTATGGCAGTTTTCACCAACTTTCAAGAACAGTATGAATATAGGATTTTTTGTTGTCATTGAACTACCCGTAGCTGAAAGTTCACCATGTCTTTGTTTTGTGTGTGAAATAAGGATACCAGTAGCTGTAATTTATTCTGAGCACTTATTGACAGTAATAACGTTGGCATTTATTGGCCTTTTCTGCTGTGTAGCCAGGTAAGAAATGCTCATCAGTCTAAGTTTTTGTATATTCTTTCAGCTGAATCAGAGATTCAAATACTTAAGGACATAACACAAATTTGTGTCAAATGAGCTCTAAGTCTGTAAAGTATTGAATGGAGCACATTCATCCCTACCTGTAAGATCCCACAGAAGTTATCCATTATCCCAATTGTCCTGGTTCCGTGTAAAAAGGGGTTCAGGGCAGGACCCACACGGAACAGAACTATGTACTCGCCTCTCCCCCCCTGAGCGAGATAGAGACACTTTGGGAAAAAAATGAAGTATATTGTTTAACAAGGAACAGAAAACGAAAAAGGGAGGTAAGGAAAATAATATATACAAAGATTAGGGGAAAAATACAAAAAATAAAATATACAAAACCCTCAGAAATGGTTCCAAGGTCCCACGGAGTGAAAGGAGGACTTCCCTCTCTGAGCTTCAAGGCAGGAGTGAAATTAGAACCCACTTCTTGCCTCTTATCAGAGTGTGTGTGGGAAGGGGAGGGAATACAATGGTTCACCCCCACCCGGGGTCCTCCCAGTTGCTGGAAGGTCACGCCCCCATTCCAAGCCTCAAACCACAACACCAATGCACAATTATCACTTAGGATTTGAATGCTGAGGTTACCAAAACAAAGGCACACAGCACTTTAGGAATGCTGTCATGAGAAAGGTAGAGATTACTTTTTGTATTATCAAATGCTTACAGAAGTTAAATGTTTTATGCATTTCATGGGTTTTGAAACATAGAGATATCTCTGATAATATTTTCCATTCAGGAGGGAGATCTGAATTTAAAATTTCCTTCTAGCCCCCAGTTATTACACTTTCAGGACTATTTTTGTTTATCCCACCACTGATTCTGATAACATCTAGTATCACTTACATAGGAGTCAGCTAAGTTATAAGTACTTTGGAATAAATCACATATATACACTAAAAGTTAGGCTTCAAAAACATAGTAGAAACAGCTTTAAAGGAACATGATCAAGGTTAAGCAGCTCATGTTTTGACAGTCCAAATCTGAGAAGAAATGTCTTGTTTTATTGGGAAGTATTTAAAAAACATAAAATACTTTTTGAGAGGGAGAAGGGTCAACCTTGCAATGTCCCTGTAATGCTGCACAGGTAGTTTACCTTAATGACCCATATCTAACAGACTTCCCAATAATCTTGAATAGGAACCTTGGTTAACTTTCTGTTTTATTTTATAGTTTTCAGTTAAGCACCATTTCATTCCGTAAGATTCTATTCTGGTTCATGTAAAATAGCTAACACTTCATAAAAGCAGTATCTTCATCTCATTTTGTACAATGGAAGGAGGTCTTCTTTGTTAATTACATGCAGCACAAAATGGACAAACCAGGTTGAGTCCTGGATATTGGTCAGACTCCCTGAAGAAAATGCTGGGAAATGAGAAGATTCATTTTGGTTGTGTGGTTGGCATCAAAGAAAATTCAAAGCACTTTCTTCTGCATATAGAACCTGACATTCTCATGATTGCTTTGAATATTAATTACTATGAGGCTCTGCATTTGTTTCATATTACATATACATTTACCTTTATAATATGTGACAAAGGCCAAAATTTTGTGGTGACTTCTATTTTTACAGATTTTCAATTCCGTATGTATTCATATGTAGAACTTTTAATAAGAAAATTTTAATTGAAGAGAAATTGTCTATACTTTGCTTATAAGTAATACAAAAATGTAATTCAGTAATTTAAAAGCAAATTTCTTGGTGAATGTTATTAAAACTATAGCTCAGATCTCTTTGTAAAGTACTTTGAAATTTCTTAAATAAATTCAAGTGACATAAAAATGCTTACTGCTGAAATGTCTACATAAAAACAGAGGCCTTAAAAAAACAGAGGCAATAAATACTAAAACAATACATCTCTTTTCTCAAATGCTATTAGGCATTTGCAGTGGGATTCATCCGAGCTAACTTAGACATCTGAAAGTTATTTGTATAAACTTAGTCAACCCAGACCACCATCATCTCCAGGAAGTACTGATCTCCAGGACCACAGAAGGAAAATATGGACTGCAAGGAATAGTGTATAAGACAGACTGAATGAACAGGAACCATCTAACTGTACAGTGCCTGATTTAGGTACATTTTGCCATTGTTTTAGGTGTTTTAGATAATCAAAACTAAATCAAATTCATCCTAAAGTTCTGAGTACTTTAAAGAATATTTTCCATGCATGATGCCATTGATTATGTAACAGTGATGCAGAAGTGAAGTGGTCCTATTTCATTCATTCCGAAGCCTCTGATCTCCTCTGATCTGCACTTATTTGGCTATACTCTAATAAAGCATATAATTTTGGAGTATGCTACCAGCTCTAAGGTTTCAGGCATATGGTTCTTGTGGTACGAGGACTGAACTGTTCAAATTTCCTGTATAAGCTCAGTCACTTAAGTAATCCCAGAACCATGATATTTATATAGCAGCATTTGGTATTTTTCTATTCTAATTCAAGTTCAGTCATTCAGGCTATAAGACTTCCATTCTGTCAGGTAAAGGACAAATGTAAATGGGCCAACTGCAGAAACTGTGTTGTCCCTTTTGTAAAATCCATTTGCTCCTTGTGCCAAATACTTTAGAGTGAATTACATGGTGGGTAAAAAATAGATATCTCTGTGCTTTGTGAATTTGCACTCATTAGAAGGAAAATGCCATGAAAAAAATTGCAGAAAAGATAAATAGAGAGAAACTCTCAATTTACTTATCTTAGCCCTTTCTCTCACTACTCTTTTTATCCTGATTGACAGAACAGACACAGAATAGCCTTCAAAGCTCCTTTGGCAGATTTTGTTCCATGTGAGCAGATGAAATATATCTTGACTGCAGACAGACACTAATCAGAAAAAAAATAAACAGAAAAGAAACAAGAAGAAAAAAAAAAGTTCAATGCTATTCTGTTCTTAGATCAAGTCCTAAGTGTTACTTATAGGACTTCTATCTTTATTTTAAGAAGTTTTGCCCAATGCTGGATCACAAAAATGGCACTATAAAATTTAATTTCCCACAGACATGATTCATTGTTTTTCTCCTTGCTATACCTTAGGAGAGCAGTCATTTCTCTAGTTCTAGCCCGATTAGATGGAATGCATAGAGTGCATGTGTGAATACTACTGCTTTCTCCTCACAGAATTAAGAGAACACATATTTATCTTTCATGTTTATAGAATAATTGCTGAGGGAAGACATCAGAGAAGACATATGCTCTTTAATTAAATTAGATGTTTGCTTCCTCTTCTGGAAATACTAAAAAA
>NW_008590638.1:18445-18685 GCF_000691845.1 Merops nubicus | reverse complement strand
GAAAAAATAAAAAAAAAAAAAAAAAAAAAAAAAAGAAAATAAATGTTAGTAAGCAGTTGTTTATAAGACAGGATGAGAAAACCATTATTTCACAGATTTCCTTAGTCTGCAAAGTCTGCAAGAAGCAAATAGTGAAAAATATATAAAATTGAAACTGAATTTTGCGTTGTTGCCAAAACTGAACTAGTTATCATAAGCTTTTCTAAGAAAACATCCAACTCTCAGGGGAACCCCTGCATT
>NW_008590638.1:0-18399 GCF_000691845.1 Merops nubicus | reverse complement strand
GGATTGGGTGCAGATGAAGTTGTGGCATCCATTACAGCAGCTAAAACAAGTCCCTTTGGTGAATGGCCAGTGGGACTTCGCTTCGCTTCGCTTCGCTTCGCTTTTTTTTTTTTGTATGTAAAAAAGAAGTTTTGCCTTGGAATCACAGAATTAATGTATGGCTGAAGTTGGAGAGGACCTCTGGAGATCATGTGGTCCTACTCCTCTTCTCAAACAGGGCCGCCTAGAACGGGTTGCCAAGGTCCATGTCTAGACAGCTTTTAAAATATCTTCATGGATGGAGAATCCACAACTTTTCTGGGAAACTTATTCCATTGCTTAGCTACCCTCACAATGAAAAAGTGTTTCCTGATGTTCAAATGGGACATGTCCATATCACTCTTGGACTGAGTAGCCCAGAACTGGATGTGGTACTCCAGGTGTGACCTCATCAGGGAAAAACAGGGAGGGATGATCCTTTCCCTCAGTGTGCTAGCAACACCTCTCCTAATGCAACTGAGGATACCTCTAGCCTTCTTTGGTATAAGGGCACATTGGTGGCTCATGGTTAACTTGATGTCGACCAAGATCCGCAAATCTTTTTCTGCCATCCTTTCTAACTGGTCAGAACCCAGTATATACCAGTTCTTGAGGTCTTTCCTCTGAGAAATAGGATTTTGCACTTCACCTTGTTGAGCTTCATAAGATTCCTTTCAAACCATTTCTCTAGCCTATCGAGGTGTCTCTGGATGGCTGCATGACCCTCTGACAAATCAGCCTCTCCTCCCATGTAGATGCCATCTGCAAACTTGCTGAAGGTACACTCTGCCCCATCAGTCAGATCATTAATGAAGATGTTAAAGAGGATTGAACTCAGCACTGATTTTTGAAGCACCCTGTAGTTAATGGTCTCCAGCTAGACTTTGTGCCTCTGATCACCACCCTTTCTGAGTCTGGCCAGTCACACAGTTTTCAATCCACCTCACAGTCTGCTCATCCAGAGCATATTTCATCAGTTTCTCCATAAGGATCCTATAGCAGTCAGTTCTTAAAGACTTACTGAGGTCTGGGTAGATAATAAACTGTGTTTCTTCCCATGTTAACATGTACTAAACAAAATTAATTTTGTGGCCTGGGCAGGATTGACAAATAAGGTCAAGGAAAACAGTATCTGTTTGAAGTCATATATCTGATAGTAAATGAGACCTCCTAAACCTCATGTTTAATGAGTCTTAAATAGATTTAGATGTGAGATAAATGCTGCTTATATTCAGCAATACTGTTTGTTCAAAGTATGAAGAGAAATGGAACTGTAGCTGCACAGGCAATATAACTGATGAGAAGTGTCTTGAACTGTGATGCAAAATCCTGCTGCAGTTATCTGCTTTTGAAGCTCTGAGTCTCACCAGATAGAAATTGGGCATTCTAGCACTGAGCCAGAAGACATCGAGGGCTACCCCAGAATCACTTCAAGCCCTAGAGAGATAAAGTATTGTACTATAATTTAACAAAGACAAAACGACACTTATCTATTATGGTAAGCAAAAAAATGCCAAGTAACTTTTTTTTTCTAATGTATAGCTCCCCACATGCCAACTACTGTGTATAAATTGCCAGATAATCCATTATTTCCACAAGTTAAAGCTCTTTCTTTTCTGAAAATAGTTATGTGTAAAGGTTACTGGGATATGTTTAATTTCTTTTCTGTAAACAGACAGTAATGTAAAATCCTGGGCCCACATTTGTCAACATGTTCCTAAAACTTGTTTATTAACCTGGAAAACTTAGGCATGGCCTAAGAGAATTTTACTTTATTAAACTCTGTTAAGTTCTAACTTTCCTATCATTTCTATTGTGAAATGACCAACGATTACAGCTTTAAGTTAAACACTTCATAAATATACTTTCTGGAAATATCTTCATCTTTATTGAAGACTGAAATAATCTATACAAATAGGCTTACCTTCTAAAAAGTATTATCTTAATTTTTTTTTTTTTTCCTAACCATTGCCAGGAAATGGTAGAATGTATGGATATCATTGGAGTTTGCTACTGGTTTATAAATAGTAATTCACAATTTTGACTCTTGAATTTCTACAGAACCTCTATGTTCATGTTTCCTTCTGGAGACACTGAGATTTAAGGATGTTTCTCCTGACAAAGTAACACAAATACTTGTTTATTTTTATCTTGTGTAACTCCTTTTCCTGTAGCTGTTTTAAGTGCACAGGTACAGCAAAATAAGAAATACTAACCATCTTACTGACATAATAAAACCCACCAAACTTTTGATCTCAGAGTTCTTCAATATGATTATGCTTTCAACCATACTGGTAACGTACCCAAAGGTATTTTTTTTTCCTTGTTAGTAGCACCTTTGGGGAACATTAATCTCTGAATAATTGAGTAACACTGGCTAAGCTGTTAGTTTTAAATGACACATTAGTAGCTGTCATTTAAATTGATAGTTAGAGCTGTAATTGAGAGTAACGGTCAGAAGGTAACTGCTCTGTCGTTGAATTTTTACTGCTTTATTAAATTACTGATCTGATGCAACTCTGCACCTGACTGTGGTGTGTTATCATAAGATATCAGAATATTTATAGACCTTCTAAATAATCAATATAATTTCTTACACAGAAGCGAAATAGAAAATATTCTATACAGAAGACATTCCATATTGTGGCACAAAGCTCAGTGCTTTTAATTTTTTTTGTAATATGATTTTGTTTTGGTCTGGTGTTTTGAAGAAACAAGTATGCAACTTCAGATTATCTGAATTAATTATTTTACTCTTGTAAATATTATGCAAAATGGAGGGGAAAACACCTACTTCTTAAAGTCTCCTTTGTTTCCATGTGACATTAAAAAATGACCATATCTGAACAGGTCATCATATTTGCTCTTTCCACTATCTATGGACCCAGTATAATTCTTAAGGCTGTGTCCTGGTTCCGTGTAAAAAGGGGTTCAGGGCAGGACCCACATGGAACAGAACTATGTACTCGCCTCTCCCCCCCTCCTCGAGAGAGAGAGACACTTTTGAAAAAAAAAAGAAGTATATTGTTCAACAAGGAACAGAAAACGAAAAAGGGAGGTAAGGAAAATAATATATACAAAGATTAGGGGAATAATCCAAAAAATAAATTATACAAAACCCTCAGAAATGGTTCCAGGGTCCCATGGAGTGAAAGGAGAACTTTCCTCTCCGAGCTCCAAGGCAGGAGTGAAACAAGAAACCACTCCCTGCCTCTTATCAGAGTGTGTGTGGGAAGGGGAGGGAATACAATGGTTTCACCCCCACCCGGGGTCCTCCCAGTTGCTGGAAGGGCACGCCCCCATTCCAAGCCTCAAACCACAACAAGCTGCTATTTGTGCTGTTATATTTGTGGAGACATTTACAGTGAGCATTCTGTCAAAATTTGACATTTGACCCCTATGAATGTTGACATTTGAATGCCTTCACTAAAGTACTCTCTTTGACTTCAGACCTATGTTTTATAAACAGAAGCAGACGTAGAAATTACTAGGTCACTGAACTGATGGAAAACTTGGGTGCTGCCAATTGTTTTTAGCAGTAATGGTCTGAACTCTGCTCATGAATGTACAACTAACTGTGGCTAAGTAGGAATAGAAACAACAGTAGAGTTTAGTTTAATACTTGGGCATAATTTTAACACTAAAATATGTTCTACAGCTCTTATTTCTAATTTGGTTTTATTTGGGCTACGATTCTCTTTTTAGAACATTTAGTCATATATTTCCAGAATTTTGTATCTTCCTATTAAATTTGTAATTATTGTGGCAATTAACAAAAATATGACTAACATAGAGTCTCAAGTTAATTTCAGCAACGTAATGTAGTAAGACTTACGACATCTGCTTGTCTTCTGACATTTTATTCACAGTGGGCTTTCTCCCCACACCTGAATAAATCTAGATTCTTTTCTCCCTTTGAGTCCTTTGGGTTTATACAAAAATAAAATGTACACAAGTCAGGGAAGATTTAGCTCAATAATCTATGAAGTAAGTGATATAACACAAAGGATAGTTTAAAGGTCTATTGGACAAAGTGTCTTAAAATTATTATTTGTATTTATAATAATGTACTAGATAGAATGATTAAACAAGACCTTTTCTCTCCAGTGCATTAATTGCTAGGGCAGGGTCCCATAATCTGGGGCTCCAGAATTAATGTATCATGATTGATTCACATTGACTTCAATAACTAGAATTTGAAATCTCAGGGGTTTTTTTTTGTTTTTTTTTTTTATGTTAAAACTGTTAAACAGAGCAGTAGTCAAGTGTGCATCTCTGAAGGAGAACCATTTTGTCATTTTCTAACATACAGGAGTTGAATATCAAAACACGGTTTTACTCTACCATATCAAATGAATTCTTTCAGTGGGGAATATAAGTGGGTTGTTTTCAAAAGGAATGATTTTTTGGTTTATGACTGTAAGCTTTCTTCTGTACAAGTAAGCACTGAAACTAATAGAGTGAGTAAATGTGGGTATCAAAAATGGACAGAAATCTACTTTACATGAACTGTCTCTTGGTCCTTCCAAAGACTTTTCTGAAGATTAATTTGATCTTAAAGAAGTTACAATCCTCACTATCTTCTGAGGAGGTCGTAGTTCAAAGAATGACTGAAGATATTCAGGAGGCTGGCCTTTGGTTCCCCTGTTTTTTTTTCTTGTTCCTTACTGGCACCAGTGTTCATGTTTATTCTGCTTCCAGTCACCTCAGTGATCCTTCCCTTTTGTGCTGCTGGGCCACAGGTTCAGGCACCTGCTCAACTCATTGACTTTTCTCTGGTCCAGCTCTTCAAATGGGAGGCTGAGCTACATGATCTTCTAACTAACATTTCTGTGATTACATAGATTTCTTTTTTTTTTGAGATGACGAAGGCAGTGATATAATCAGTTGATTTCTAATGAAAAGGGATGAAAATTTCTTCTATCACGAGAAGAAAATGAGCCTATACCTGAGTCTGAAGAGATTACATTTGTTTTTCATTCATGGACCAGACTCTTCCAGACATTACCATCACATTCTCCAAAATCAAGAGAAGAATATTATTTGGACCCCTTTCCTACTTCCAGAACGGAAATGTAAAATTTCACTGAATCATAAGCTGCAATGTATAAATTATTTTCCTTTTGAGTACAGTTTGAGGCATGCTGTCTGCCATTGTTAATATTTATCCATTGAGTAGGAATGGAAAATATAAGTATTTTGTGTTTTGAAAATGCTGTGGTCAGAGCTCTCTAAGAACAGCTGTGAAGTGTTTTTAGATTAGTTCCCCTGTCCATTAGGATAGCAAGATGCTGTGAGTGCTGCAACATTGTACGCTGCGCGTTGCTGTGAAGAAATGCAATTCAAGGTTCACATCCTTTTCTACTTTTGCGGAAAAAACATTTAAACAGTAGCACTGGTGAAATGAGTGTGCTTCTAGCTATTCCTAATTTTTTAATGAATATTCTGGGATAGTGTCATGATGTTCCTGTCCTTTGTCTCTCTGCTGAAGAGAGACCACTCTTTCTATTCAGTTTAATGTTCTTAGTATGCTAAAATAACTCTTCAGAATTCTGGGCAATTTCTAGAACATATTGAAAAATCATCTACATATTGTAAAGAAGGATATCAGATTTGAAGTTCTTTTAAAATGAAATGTGGCTTCATAGTTCTCTATTGATCTGAAGTGATACTTTAAGGTCCTATGGTACTGTGATGGTTACCATCAGGGAAGAATAAAATAATAATATATAAACATCTCCTGACAGTATATATATTATGTCTGTCTGTCTGGACTCTAAGCACAAGGCCTACTAGCTGTTCTAGAATTAATCAAAGTAGTGCAAAGGGAATATATGAAGTTTAAAAAAGTGCTGGCTTAGCTGTCATTAATGCATAGAATTATTTTCTGTTACATCACAGACTGCTAATGCATTACATCTTGGCTGTGTAAAATACTAGTAACTTGGATACAAATGTTGTGGCTGCTTTTCTTTATTTTGAATGATTCTCTTGACCTTCCAAAATAATTTTGGTAAAGGAATAAAAATGCTATGTTAACACAGCACAGGCCTAGTAACTGCAAGACATCCCAGAAGCTTGCACTGACTATCAGCTGTACACTCACTATTTTCTCCTGAATATTATTTTCATACTAGATAGATGCAGAGAAAACCTATCTTGCACGTTTTAATGGAACATGACAGTAGCAGTTAAGCCTGCATAAGAATAATTATCTCTACCCAGCACCACAATCAAGTTCTTCCTTTGAATTGCAGCTGAACTGATAGTCATTCTGTCAATTTGTGGCAATATAGGTTTACCTTGGCCAAGCCATCTAAGCAGTTGAAATTATTTGGCAGTATTCCACTTTATATTTCAGTTCAGCTCAGTACCGTGTAGCACTCTGAGTTAAAAAAAACAACCAACCAAACAAACCACAAACCCGAACCACACAGAACGAACAGGATATTGGGAGAGCTGACTGAGAAAAGGATTTGTTAGCAAAGATTTGCCTTCAATATCTTCAATAATCATCTCGAATAAGGAAAAAATAATAAATAACTTCTTGTAATCAAGTGGCATAAAAAAAGGAGGGATGGTAAATAATACTGGAAAAAGAGCTGACACACAGGCTGATATGGACCATTTGGTAGCTGATTAAGGTGTATTTTAACATTGCCATATGTGCAGTAACACATCTAGAAACAACTGTTTGTAGGGTAGACAGGCTGTGACCAAATAGCTCAACATGTGGTCTCAGTATAAAGCTTTGTCAAAAATAAAGGAGAGTTACAATAATCTAAAGCTAGTATCGGAGCAGTATCTATGTTGTCAAACATGCCAATTCTTAAAAGTATGTTAAAAAACAGAAGACGTAATAAAAAAAAAAAATCATACTTCAGAAATGTTTAAAGGTCTTAAAGCATGATACTTTTCAAACTCAGTTTGTCTGGGTCTGAGAAGAAGTAAAGAAGATAGCTAAATTATGTGGTGCATGTACCTTTACAAAGAGAAAGGGCCAGGTTCTGAACTCTTATCAGTCTCTAAGAAAAAGATGTAACAAGACCCAAATTCTAGCTGCTGAAGCTGGCAAAAACAAAATTTGAAATTAAGGAACATATTTTGAACAGTGAAAGGTGCAAAGCTGCTCACACAAAATAACAGGTTAAGTGGTGAATTCTCCATTTCTTATCTTCAGATCAAAGATTCACCCTTCTAGAAAAAATGTTTTGATCAAATTCAGCTTGCAATAGTGAAGTATAATGACCTATAAATCTTTCTGGCTCTTGACATTCTCAATAAGAAACTCTTGGAACTGGGTAAGTATATGTGATCACAAAGATGGCTTTATCAGTGATTAATATAATGGAGACACATTTCTCCTCAAAAAGAAAGACATAGAATCATGATGGAGACAGGATAGTTGTTAGTTTGTCTTTGTTAACATTGCCAAAAAACTCAGAGTATGAAATACATGAGAGTATGATGTATAACAACTTTATCTTGTTACAGTGTCAGACTAATATTCTGTTTATGCAAAGAGGTGGCTGCAGCAATATGTGGACTTTACCAAATTAAATGAAAGCCAGGCAGAAGGGCTCAGCTATGTGTACCAAGATTTGGCTGATCCATTGATTTATTATCTGTGGTTGGTAAATGTTAGTCAAGTCTGATCCATTTAAAGGTCATTAGCAATGAGAACTCCTCAGATTATCATACTATTCCCTGTCCAAATGCACTACATGTGACTGCAGCACCTTTGGAAACTTCCCACTGAACACATTGCTCTCTGTGTCCTACCCTGTGTATGGCATACATAATTAGAAAGGTGTTTGGATGGATCTGATAAACCTCTCATATTAGGTGCCATATTCTGCTACCATGTCTGTCTCAGGACCGTGACAGATTTTAGTCAGGGATAGTTATGTAATAGAAAGTGTGCCATATGTCTGATTATAGTGCAAGAAAAGTCTAGAGCAAGAAAAAAGATACCAGCCTGAAAATCCTTCTGCTCACTTTCCATCGAATGCATAAACTGCACAAGTACTTTTTTTTTGGACCTGAAACTACTGATGCCTTTAGTATAACTGACTAACAACTGCCCCAGACAAATATCTTAATAACGTGCTTTTTCCCTAAACTTGATTTCAAAAGTCAGGAAATCATCACTTCCACTTAACTCCCATAATGGAATAAAGATGTTCACGATATGCATAGCACACATCAAGACATTTCAAGATGTTGCAACAACATTTCTTAAAAAACACTGCTAGCTATGGCATTAGTGGATATACATGTTCTGTACTGCTCCTGCTGATGTGACTTAATTTTGCAACAAAGCATGCAAATTTTATGGCACCTGTGAGAAAGCGATGACAAATTCTTCTAACCAATTTTATTCAACATTTCTGTATATTACTCACTGAATAATAAACATTGAGAAACAATTCCTGGAGCAGAGACAGGAATGCAGAATTCCTCTCTCCAGACTGGTTGTTCCAATGATAGGGATAGAGGCAATATTCTTCTCACTTGGCCTTTTTTAGTCCTTTGACTCATGAAATCTGCTGTTCTCTGCTCCTGAGAAACGTAACTTGAAATTCAAAGATGAAAATTAACCTATCTAGTATCTAGGGCTTGTTTTTGAGAGATGTGAAGTTTTTGATTGCCATTAAGATGAAGACAAAATGCATGTCTCCTTGAGTGGGCACTCTTCTACAGGTTATTTTATAAATGTTGTACGACTCTACACTACAGCTACATTTTGAAAGAGAATATATTTGACCCTGACTTGTTACCTTTCAGCACATGTGACTCTTCAGTGACAAAACTAAAAGTGACAAAACTCGAAGAAAAAAAAAATCCTGTATCTTGAACTAAATGCAAGAAATTAAAGGAAATTTTCTTTTTTACTTCTTCCATAATTCTCCTTTTCAGTTTTCTCCATTGCACACTTGCTTTAAAAATGTCATGTTCCTGTGCAACCTGCTCTAGGTGAATCTGCTCTAGCAGAGGGGTTGGACTATATGATCCCCAGAGGTCTCTTCCAACCCCTACCATTCTGTGATTCTGTGAAAAGCTAGGCATGGTGTGACAAGCTAGTTATAGTCCATAGCAAGAGGCAGTTTAGCTAGCTGACAAATGACACATCTACTGTGGTTTTTGCTGGTCCTATCTTTTTCTGTGCTTCTTTTAAAAGATTTATGAAGAACACCCTCTTCTGTAGTATATTCCTTACTGTGCTCTATTACTACCGAAGTTTTGACAGTGGTGCATCTTTTTGCTGAGTTATGTAGGTATTCTGGAAGCCCATAATTCAGAATATATCTAGATGTTTCTTCCCCTTGCCAGCACAGGTTGCTGCTAAGATGACTGACTTATCAATGTATTTTAATTAAATATGTGTCTCCTTTCTTTGGAGTCATACCATAGAAGTTTCATGGTATCTCTGTAGCTATTTTATTATTGTTGGGGTTTTTTTTGTCATGTCCTTATTATCTTCTTACAGCTGAGGAATCCTTTTCCGTGCCTGTGCTTATGATACATGTCCCTTCCAAAGCACGTCACTGGAAAACACTTTCAATAAAGCAGAGTGTTAAACATGACAAAGCTAGAGATGATGCTAGCTTCATCCCTTATTATCTTCACTGACCAGGTTTTGTGTGCCTTACTCTCTGTTCTCCATTCTATGATGTGTAGTGAAAAGACTGTGCAAGAACCATATGTCACATTGCACACTACTTAATGGGGATTGGTTATCATCAAAGAATGACCTGCAAAACCCAACTATAATGCTAACTAGTAGCATTGCTTAAAATTTGATGCCTTGAAGAATTAGCTGCCCTATCCTGAAGCAGGATATTAAGGTGCATTAAAGAAAAATGTAGACATTGAAAATGTATGGCTACAGAAAACAACTGAATCATGAAATGTGCATTAGGATACATGCAGCTATGCCACAGAACACCAAAAAGGTCTCAAAGCATCACTAAACTTTGATTCAAAGTGGATCCCCTTTGCTGGTTGGACTTGAGTTTTCAGAGCAGCATGCAAGTTACCACATTTCTGTTCTACTTCTGTCCCATGAGAAAAATTGAAATATGCAAGCAAAACTATAAAGCACATAAAGCAATATCAGCATTTCCCAGATGCTCCATTTATTTGATCACCAGATTTTTTATTAATGAACTTTGTTCTAATCATGTTAGTATCAAAATCTATTATTTTACAGAGTACAACAAAGTTATTAATCTAATTTCTGATGATCAGTAATTAACAACTGTTTTTCTGTATTAGCAAAATAATGCTAATTTATAGGACTCATAAAATGCTAAATTTAAAAATTCACAACAAGTAGACTTTTCTTATCATACATAATACTTATATATATTAATAATATTCATTCTCTGGCTCACTTTTACCATTTTAGCATATTTTTGTACAAGACATGTTTTCTTGTGGGTTGAGATAAAGACTGGGAGATCACTTACCAATCATTATCATGGGCAAAACAGAGTGGGGAAAAATAATTTAATTTATTGCTAATTAAAACAGCTTTATGTAAAGAGAAAAAGGAAAGATAAAAATTAAAACACCTCAACACCTTCTCCTCTTCTCTGTTTCCAGCCTCAACACCACTCCTTCACTCCTAACTCCTGAGTGATGCCAGGGGCTGAGGTGAAAATATGGTCAGGACCCAGCAGTTCCTCTCTGTCACTCCTCTCTCACACTTTTCCCCTGCTCCAGAATGAGCTCTTCATGAGCCACAGTTCCCTCAGGAGGTATCTACCTGCTCCATAATGGGGTCATCTATGGGCCGGAGAGGGAAAATCTGCTGCTCCGTGATTTTCTCCACAGGCTGCAGAGGAATTTCTGCTCCAGCCCCTGAAGCACCTCCTGCCCACCTCCTTCTCTGATCTTTCCCACTCTTTCTGTTCCCTCCTCATCTCTCTATCTGGTATTTTTTCCTTTCTTAAATACATTTTCCCTGAGGCACCACCCCCTGGGTGCTGGGCTCAGCGGTGTGGGTTGGTCAGTGGGGTGTAAGCGGCTGTGTCCAGCATGGGGCAGCTCTGGCCTCTCCTCCCAGTTTTTTTCGCCCCCCCAGCCCCTGCTGCCAGCGCCCGGGCACCTAAACCCCAAACAGCCCCACATCTGCTTTCTCTCTGCCTTCCTGTAGAGACATTCAAATGGTGTTTTAATCAGATCCTATAAAATCCACCCAAATAGGGTAATCCGTTTCCTTACATCTTGCTCTGCCTTTTTTGTAAAATATAGTAAATGGTTGAAGTAATTCCAGAAAAAACTGAGTAATTTGTATTGTGCTGCATAGGATTATTGTTGTTATTTTACATGATAAGTGCTAACTGCATTTCTTTTTCTGATACATTATTTTGACAGAAATATACTTACAGAAAACATTATCATATTAGCTTGCAACCCTGACAAACAGCAGCCATCAAACAGAGAAGAGCCTGTAGTCCTCTGGAAGCTCTAACAGTAAAAGGTATTTTAAATAAATACTAGAGATACTACCAGTTGTATGGGTAAGGGTCAAACAGCCTGCATTAAATCTGAAGTGCTGGGAGGTTATTTTACCGAAAAAACTCACATGTATCATAGCTACAGCTTTAACAACAAATGTTCATCCGAGGTCATGGTTCGTATCACCACACATAATAGTTAGCCACGGGTGGCCTATCACTTCCTCATCAGGCTCCTTGGTTAGCTGAAAGGAGCTAGGATGCTACCTACTAAATTCCAAATCCTTTGTGTTAAAAATAACATTGTGGCCCTTATTGTAGTGGATATGTTATCATTCTCCAGTAAAGTTTTATAAAACGTGACTGGGTTCTTATGGGATTATTACTAGGGACACAAAAGTCATTTGTAGGGTGGATCTTCAGGCTGAATCAGTAACATAGTATTTCCAAAATGAATTTTTTTTATTTCTGAGTTTTAGAAGTTAAGTAAGATACATCTTCTAGAGCTGGAGTGAATGTTTTAGTTTTAATTTTAGTTTTCTAGAAAAAAAATTATATCCACTATGTACATTATTATTTTAAATACATATTTTTTTATATGTCATATATATGTTGCAATGTTTGTCAAAATAACTTTAATATCTAGACAAATGTAGTACTCACAGAGGAGGTCTATCATGGAAAGGGATTTTCATTATCAGGTTGAGACAGAAGTCAAGCTGGTGTCATAGAACATGCTCTTCATTCACAATTTCTAGCAAATGGACCTTTAATGAGACAAATTCTGTAACACCTGTGACCTGGACAAGCCTCATCACCTTTTATAACATTGCTGTGTAAACCAAAAGAATGGTAACTTGGCATCAAAACCTGGTTATATGTCCAGGAACTCTCTGATTTATTTAGGCTTATATGAAAGCTAAAAATGAGCTCAGCAGCAGCTTTCAGTGCCCTTGACAAAATAAATCCTAAGGACAGGAATCTGAAATAGTCCACAGTAAACTGCTCCCTTTCCTGAACATCTTTATATGCAATTAGTACAATTACAGGTCTCTTCCTTCCATTGCAAATAAAGTGAAAGATAAATCTTTCAACAGGAATGCTCTCTGACAGTTGTGATACAGTAAGAATGTAATATTTGTAACTCCTTAGTTCTGCAGTGTCATTTCAATAATTGTCTGCATGTCAAATCCCTCTCCCTGTTTTCTCTCTGTAGAGCTACTCTTCTCAATGTAATTAGAGCAAGGAATGAGTCAGTTCAAATCTGGCATCATAAACGGTATTTGCATTAAATCACTGTCCCATTTTATCTGTAAGATATAATGATTTTTCTGTACTTCATATGGAGCAAATGTTTGCCTTTAAGACTTGTTTTTCCTTCTCAGAGAGGTCTGATGTGCCTGTGATAAACATGCCTTGCAATGATCTGTGGTGCTGCTTTGTCCTTGAAAGTGGCAAAATGACATACAAGTGTATTCATGCGAAGGGCAGATGCAGTCAAACCATAGTTGAAGAGACTGTGGAGCTGTGGCAAATAGACAATTAGAACTCTCTTGGCTACCTGTCACTCTGGCTGACATTACCTCTGTGTTTTATAATTTGCTCTGAATATTAGGAAAACAAAAACTATACTAAACTTCTTTATTGCTCCCAATGGTTACAGCCATTCAGGCACATATTGCTATCTCACATGGCTGAGAATCCAAAACAGAATGCTTTTTTGTTGCCCTAATGTTAGTGACTTTTAGACAATCTGTCTAAATATTGTCTTCGGTGTTGCTGATGTTTCTTTATCCAGAAGCACAGTCTACTTATGCCTTTGCTTCTGAATGTGAACAAATCAGTCTGTCCCTCACAAAAGAGTAGGGAGAAGCCTGTAAATTATCCCTTGTGAAAAAAAAACTTTAAAATAAGAGACAAGTGAAAAAAACTAATAAAGCATGAATTGATATGAAATAAATAATATTTTCCCCTGTTACCACAGCTATCAGCAGAGAAATGAGACTTTAATGAATTGTGTTCAGACCCAAGTGGAGGATGTGCGATGGAAAAGCAAACATATTTTTTGTTTATATTTTTTACTATGGGCTAGTATTATTGACTCAAGCAGAGCAAAGAAATGCTATAAATATATATGAAAGGCAACATGTAAAAGAAATTCTAGGATACTCTCATCACAGTGTAGTATGCTGCAATTTGATTCTTCTTGCCTTTCTCTCCCTTGTAATTTATTCAGATAACAAAGTTAGAAGCTTCCATTGATCTCTCTGACCCATCCAGAGCTTTGCCAGGGAAAGCACTAGGGCAGATGGTTCTCCAGCTCGAAAAATTAAGTAGCTGAAGTGTATCACCATACAGCATCCAGTGATCTGTCCAATTAAGCATCAAATGAAAAAAGGAAAATGAAAATATTTTTCTGATGGTAAATGTCAAGATAGCACCAGGGAGGTGGTACACAATTTTCATAGAAAGAAATGTCTTGCCCAATCACTGAATACTTATAGGAAAACCGTATGTCACACAATAAGGGGAAAAAAATAAAGGAAAATTGTTAAATTTCACAGAACAGGGACTATGACACTGTCTGTATCTTTGTGACAGCATGGCAATGATCATTAATCATATTTTAATTAAGCATTGTTGTGATATAAATCTGAGACATTAAGTTACCCACAGATCAGTTAACTGAGCATTCAATACCACTGTGTAACTAAAGTGGCTGAATATGACACAAAGTAGTCAGATAATACTTTCACAATGAGAAAAAGCTGTATTATTCTCTCTGTTTTTTTTGTTTTTGTGGTGCTGTTTTTTAAAAGGATATTCCCTCAATATCCTACACAAGTTTTTGATACGTTCAATCTATTTATTATTTTTAAAAGTTACTGGTGAGTCGTTTGGCAAACATTTGTTTTATTTGTAAAGGTAATTATTTATAAAAATGTTCATATTTTAAAGTGTTTTGCACTTAGATTGACTGCTGAAGGTTTTTTTTTTATATTCTGCAATGGTGAAATGTGGTTATTTCTGACATGGATTTTGGCTCAAAGCATCCCCTAGGCAGTAGAAATCAATATAGGGCACTAGATTTTACTGAGCATATGGTATGAAACAGTATTTAAGAAAGAAAATGTGATTCTTAGATAAATAGAAAGAGAAATGAAAAATGGAACTGCAGAGCTATTTTTGATTCTCTATGATATTAGTGAGACCTGTACTGTGTTCTGTTTTATGAACTCATTTTAAAGTAGTGTTGACATATTGTAAAAGGCTTAAGAAAAAGCTGCAAGAATGATGTAAGTTCAAAAAAAAAACCCAGATTTACAGTGAGATACTAAACCATCTCAATCAATTTAGCTTAATGAAATGAAGGTTAAGAAGTGACCTGATCATGGTCTGTAAATGCCGACACTCCCAACACTGGAGGTAAGTTTAATCTGTCAAAGACATTAGAGACCTAGAGCCTGAGCACGGAGCATAGGTCAGTTGAGACTAGAGATGAAACACGTATTTTTACAGTGAATCATCACTAACCAACAGAATAAGTTACTTAGGTGCTTGATAAATGTTCAAATAAAGTTTAGCTGTCTTTCTGAAATAGAGGTCTTAACTGAAACAGAAATTCTAGGCTTGATGTGCCAACCAGGAAAACCAACTATGTTAAGGTGGGAGTCTCTTAAAACCTTTGTATTTTGCCAGGTCTGTTTTTGTTCCTGTGACAGGAGTCTGGGCCCAGTCTGAAATCTACACATACACTATGTAACAGCATAGCTTTCTTGAACTGCAAATGAAGCTTGCCTGTCCGGTAGCCCAAGGTCTTTGGATTGCTTCTGGGGTCAGATTCATACTCTCACTGCTACTACAGTCTCTGATCCTGTTGTCAAATGTGAAACTGAGAAAAATCTTGATTGCCATCAGTAAGAAGGGCTGATGAGCTAGTCTTTAGGACTAAGGATACACCCTGTAAAATTGCTATATGGTGTGGGAGGCTCTTGTGCCTACCCCTTGGGCCTGCCCTGATTAAGCAGGCTCAGCATAAACAACCTCAGTCTCACACAAGTGATGACACTTAGATGAAAGTAAGAGAGAAATATGTTGGTGACCATGTCTGATGCAGAAATGACAAAGCTTCCTAATGAGTGAGACAAAGTGAAATTACCCTGTCCTGAGGTTCACAAACCAGAATTGCAAAAAAGCAAGATGGTAGTAGGCAGGAATGAGTGACTTAGCAAAGTCAGGCATAACTGAATCTCTTTTGAAGGAACTGGGTAAGACAATGTCAGAAACTGTATGCTGACATGGAGAGTAGGCTGTTAATTACCTGGTAGTTTGCATGTGGAATAAGACTTTATTCTTATTTGCACTGGTATCCCTTTGCATTCTTCAGATAAAACAGAACTCAGCATAGGATGATTTCTGCTTTAAGACTTCTTTTACACGACTGAAAAAGAGTATAAAAACATTCATGTAAAGGAGAATCAGATGTGAATGTTGCAAGTTATAACTTTAGCTCTTTGTATTATTAAGCCATCTTTTCATTTAGAACACATCCTTTTAGTATTCCTAACAGAGGTTTTTGGTTTGGATTTGCCATGAGCTGTGGAACACTAAAAGTGCCACATATTTAGGCTGTACCTAAAATTTGGGACCTAGGAACCTCTTCAAGTGCAGCCGACCTCCATGACAGAATGAAACCCAAGCACAAACCATCAGTCTCCTCATCTGCTCTGTACCTTGATTTCAAATGGAAGGAAGTCTAGTACATGAGAAGCGGAAGGAAGCTGCAGGACATGCTGCTCAGCCCCTGATCTGAACAGCCAAGGAAGCAAGATCAGTTTGGATTGCCCTGCAGCACACACTTGTAACATAATCAAAGTGTCTTTGGCTATGTGACTGAAGCCTACTTCTCTTTCTGCTGATGACTTCTGTGAAAAGGTGACTGCTTGGTGTTTATACTTTGTGATGATTCATGTAAATCCAGGAAGGAATATCCGTCCAGATCTGCTGTAAGAAAATGTCCTTTCAGCATTATTATGTTCAACAGACTAACTTATCAATGCACTCAATTTAAAACAGGCATGCACTACATGAACACATATTGAAAGAATATTTACTGAAATAATGCAAAAGCCCAGCCCTAATCTTAAAGGTGTGAGTTTTGGGTAGAACCTTGCAGTGCCATTTACTCATATAAAAGTTTGTATGTAATTACATATTTTTAAATGTCTTGTGGATACCCAAGTGTAAATGAATCTAAATTATGAACTAGTGTTGTATATAATCATTGATCAGGTACCGGGCTTTGTTGCAAATTAGTTTCAAAATGAGACTTTGATGTCAAAACTCATTTTATCTTTCATTTCTGGCAGTGTATGAAATACTAAGACAACTTTCCTAGTACGCTTTGTTTTGTATTTCCAAACAGGAAGGTTAACAAGACATCATAGTCACCCATTTTTAGGTAGTCAGAATTTATTTGTCTTAGAGATACAGGCAGGAAGAAGATTAAGGACAATTATACTTATTTCTTGACTGAAAATTGCAGAATGTGCAAGAGATTTCTTGAAAAAAGTAATTCATCCTTCTGTTAGTCTACAGGTTATCACAGCTTTTTCCTTTTCTTTCCCCAGGGTCACACTAGGCTTTTATTTATCTTTCACATTTACTGTGGTAGCATAGAATTTCTAGCTGGACTTCTTTCTCCTTTTCTGCACTGTCTCTCTTGCACATCCTTAGATCAGAGGTAGATGGACTAGGCAACTTAAAAAGACAGATACCACTCCAATGTGTATTTATTACAATACAGTAAAATTGTTCTGCATGCTGAGCTTAGCTTCCAGTATAGTTTGAACAAAAGTACTCACTTGAGTAACATTAGAATAGGATGTCTGTCATAGCTACTTTCACGAGACAGAGGG
This sequence comes from Merops nubicus, assembly GCF_000691845.1. Lineage (NCBI taxonomy): Eukaryota > Metazoa > Chordata > Aves > Coraciiformes > Meropidae > Merops > Merops nubicus. Next base: position 998 of record NW_008590638.1, on the reverse strand, counting down.
AAAGTCTCTTTTGTTTCACCTGTTAGTGATGTGTTTCAAAATCTGTCCCACATCTCTCTTTTACTTATGTCATCTTTTTCACTTTACTGGTTTCTTCTCACTAATCCTAACCTGCAATTTTCTGTTCACATCTTCCTCACTTCAATTTCCCTTCTATGTATCCTACTTTCCTCCCCCACCCCCCACCCCTCGTTTCCTCTCCTGCTTTTCTTTCACCATGTCTTCTGTCCTACTGATAGCTTCCCATGGAGTTATCCGTTTCCTTTTCTTCCTATAGTTCAGTATTTAAACCATTTAAAGTTATGCTGCTAGTGCACACTAATATGAATTATTTACATGATGTGTCATCTACGGGTGAAATAAATTACCAGTGAAATTCTCTTGATATTACTGAAGTCGTTCCTGCATGCAGCAACAAGAAGCCTGGCTTAGTATTCCACATATTATAGATATTTTCATCTTGAAGGACAGCAAAGTATAGAGGCACCATTCAAGAACACAGGACATAAAATGCAGACTGTATAATTTAGTGATTTTCTTTAATGAACAAGATAAAGATACGTGCATCTGGAGTTCATTCCCGTTAGTACAAACATAAGCAAAGCAGAAAAAAAATGTGACTTGTCATGTGTCTTTCCTTGAATATTATTTCAACAAATTACTTTTAGGGAGAGGTACTGTGGATTTTAATATGAATTATGAATAAATCTGAAATGTGGAAATTAGGGTAAAAAGCATATTTACTTAAATTTTAGACAAACACAAGACAAGAAATTTAAGTTTTGTAATGTACTATATCATAAAGCTGAGGGGCTGCCGAATCTTGGAGTGAGATCTTTAAGATCTTTGAACAGAGAAGTACAGAAAGCTGCTCCTTAGCTTACAGCCTTTTATAACTCTGCTGGGCTTGTTACTAGCATTCCACTGAAGACAAGCAGAGGAAAAGCTTTTTGGCGTGCATCACTTAGGATAAACAGTATATATATATATATATATGT
>NW_008590637.1:0-483 GCF_000691845.1 Merops nubicus | reverse complement strand
TAGGTAGCTTATGGATATTTGCATCAAACCAGTATTGTTCTTAGGTTAAATATCATTTCTAGATCTTGTAACGTAGATTTCTGATGACTGGGCTACTTCTTTGATCCCCATTTCTTTGGAAACTTGTGTTCTGTCAATAGAAAGGATGTGGCAAAGTTTTTTTTTTTAGTGAGTTGTTTTTCTTGACTAGATCAACATTGCTGGCAATCATATAATCATAGAACCCTTTAGGTTGGAAGGGACCTTCAAGATCACCAAGTCCAACCATTTCTTCAGTCCTTGTTTCTTTTGCTCTTTGCTGCAGAGGTGTGGAAGGATGTGCTTTGTAGAAGGGACTGTTTGTTTCTAGATGTTTTCAAAGTCAGGCAATATCCCAAGCAGCTTGAAAAATTCATTAAATAATTTTTAATCCTTTATAGTATAAATAATACAATTTCAATATATTGAAATAAATTATTTGAAATATGATTTCAGCTTTTTGGT
>NW_008590636.1:0-1405 GCF_000691845.1 Merops nubicus | reverse complement strand
TGGGGGGGGGCGGTCCTAAGAGAGTTAGCACGGTGCTGAGGGTGTCCCCTTGCCCCCGCAGCACGGGGAGGAGGTGTCCCCCGCCGCCAGCGACCTGGCCATGGTGTTGACCCGGGGGCTGAGCCTGGAGCACCAGAAGAGCAGCCGGGACTCGCTGCAGTACTCCAGCGGCTACAGCACGCAGACCACCACCCCCTCTTGCTCTGAAGACACCATCCCGTCCCAAGGTACCACCCCACCGCGGGCAAGGGCACCCAGAATTGCTGTTCCCTCGAGAGGGGAGAGGACAGCAGAAGCTGTGGTGGTCCTGGGGCACGTCTTGGGGGTCAGGAGCTGTGGTTGTGTTGCATGGGGTGAAGATTTAATGACTTGGGGTGTGTTGAGGGCTCATTGTGCATCACAAGTGTCATGGTCACGAGGTGACCACGAGGTTTCAGGGTTAGTTGGGTGTTAGTTTGGTCTTGATGGCTACAGTTGTGCCAGTGCAAGAAGAGGTAGCACCACGTGGAGTGGGGTTGCTGATGGCTTGTGGTGGCATGTTTGTGCACAGCAGTTGGGTATGGGTGGAGACAGTGGCAAATAGTGGGTGGTGGCAGCAGAGGTGGCAGTTGGAGATCAAGTAACCACAGGTACAGTCATGTTTGGCTGTGATTGTGTTGGCTGAGCCATTTGTGAGCACATGATGGTGGAGTCTAGCTGTGATCACACGGTGACGGGGGTGGTTGTGATGGTGATGATCGGGTTTGGCTACGACCATGTGGTGGTGATGATTGAGGCCAGTTGTGATGGTCACAGCTGGGGCTGGTTGTGGTCTTTTTGTGATGGTTTGGTTCGGATCTCAACATGACGACTGGGGTAATTGTGGTTGCTTTCCAATGGTGGTGGTTGGGTTTGCTTCTGGTTACCTTCTGATGGTGATGGTTGGGTTTGTGGTTACCTTCTGGTGGTGACAGTTGGGTTTGTTTGTGGTTATCTTCCAATGGTGATGGTTGAGTTTGCTTCTGGTTACCTTCTGATGGTGACAGTTGGGTTTGCGCGTGGTTACCTTCTGATGGTGACAGTTGGGTTTGCCTGTGGTCACCTTCTGATGGCGTTCCCTGGGCGTGGTGGTGAGCAACGGCTGAGGCCACTCGGGATTGCGTTGCGAGCAGGCGGTTGAGCTCGGTGGCAATCGTGCCACAATGGCGCTGGCAGGGGCTGGCTCTGGTGGTGTGGTGAAGGCAGTGGTCGAGTCCCCCCACCACCCCGTGGCCGCGCTGACCGCGCTGCCCCCGTCCCAGGCTCGGACTACGACTGCTACTCGGTGAACGGCGACGTGGAGTGCGACCCCCAGAGCGACTTCGACAAGTCCTCCACCATCCCGCGCAACAGCAACATCGCCCAGAACTACCGGCGGATGATCCAG
>NW_008590635.1:38461-84225 GCF_000691845.1 Merops nubicus | reverse complement strand
AATTTTGTGTGCTGATGTTACACACTATGAAAAAAATCTTTGCTACCTTTCTGGTTTGAACACATAATACCTGTAAGAACTGATTTGAAGAATATTTTCAAGGTTAATGTCTGTGTTGAATCTTTGCACTGTCAATGCCCTGGCAAAAGCTCCTAAGGCCACATTCCCCAAAATCTGCCTCTTCTAGAATATAAAAAATATATTATGCCATCCAAATGAAATAGAGGTTTTGAGGATCCCTCTCTGGTCCTTGTAAGCACCTCCCAGATCCAGAAGTGCAGGAGACGTGGCTGAGCTCTGCAGCTGCTTCTCAGGGCTCAGAGGATGGGGAGGGCTGGTACAGCAGTTCTTTAAGGAATTGGTTTTTAATAAACCTCTGAGTGCTTTTCTAAAGGAGCTGTGTGGTGCCAAAGCTCTGGCATTCCTCAAGGATGTTATAAAACATCTTAAAAATATATATATCTCTCCTGAGAACGTGGGATAGACAAGTATGTTCAGCTTTCTTGGAGGCTAGATCAGGACACTTAATAGCTGGATGAGTTCTCTGTCCTCTGTGGTGAGATAGCACCCAACAACTCACCAGTAAATAAGTTTTGTGTTCATAAAAATAATAAAAACATCTGGAAGAGTCTTTAACTGCTTCCTGGCTGAGCTTAACAGAGGGGGAAAACAAAATTGCTTCTCAGTTTTGCATCTGCCAGCTGCTATTAGGAAATGAGATCAGAAACGAGTTGCAATGTGTGTTAAAGAAGAACTTGATGGCTGATTAGGGTGCTTAAATTGCTCTGTTGGAGTCTGGAAGAATTCAGAGATGAAGATCTGTAATATCTTTTTATTTTGTGCTGATAATGAAGCAATAGTCCCAAAGGAAATCACTGTATCCATAGTGGGCTGATAATTTGAGACTTGGGACACCCCTATGGCAACAATGTGGGCCAGAAATGTTGATGCATAAAATTTTGAGTGATATGGCCAGCACAGCAAATAACTGAGACTGAAAGTATGCATTATGATTTAAGATCTAATGCTCTCTTAGAGCCAGATTACACAATATTAAAAAGGATCAAAGGATCCACCTGCAAGTTTACAAAGAACATGTTTTTTTCTATTAGGAAAAACGTTTTGAATTTTTGAAGCCCCACTCTATACATAGCTATCAAATATTAAATTATTTAGAGAGCTATCCTTCTATTTTATGAAAGCATTAGAATTTTATTGTGTGCAGGAATAAAAGTTTTTAAATTTCTCCATATTAGTCATTTTAGGTTTAAATTAAAAGTAAAGCTGTTTGGTTTTTCTCTCTCTCTTTTCTTTTCTTACTCTCTTTGCCTCGTGGAACAGAGAAGATGTTTGATTTCCCTGAAAAAAAAAAACCTCTTCAAAAATTTGGCAGTATTCACACATCTTTACATTTTCTCCAGAAATTTTCTTAGGCAATTATAATTGCTTTTTGGTTCATGAAAGCATAGCATCATCAAAACTGAAACACATGAGAGGGACAAGAGAGGAAAAACCACAAGTTTTGTTATTCAAAATGATAGTCTATAGAATAATTTTCAGTATAAATACTTTTTCATGACCTCAGCATGAACTTTCTAGAATATGTGGGGGTTTTTTTAAACTGTGGAAGTCATAATCTTTGTACCTCCCTGTTAAATATTCCCTGAGCATCTTTGGCCTAACAGATTGTTTCCCTCTCTAGGCTCTACCCCTGGGATATATGGCAATCAAGGACCACACAGAGGACATTATGAATCCACTACTTACCCTGGAGAGACCACCACAACCAAAATTGCTTCACAGCCAAGGTCAGCCCGGGTACCAGGTAGGTTTTTAAAGTCATATGTTTTAACAATATAAGCATAGAATTTTATTAGGATGAACTGAAGAATTGAAATGTAGGTCAAGTACTGTTCAGGTTTTGTTCTGAATCAGATAATATTCAGAATTTCCACTAGTAGTCTGAAAAGTGGAGCAGAATGTAACTTTTATAGCAATATCAAGAGGAGAGAAAACATGCATTTGGGAAATGAGATTAACATCCAAATAACCTTCACAAATTGATACAAAATTAGGCAAAATTGATTAACTCTACATGCCAAGCATCAATGGGAATGCTCAGTGCAAATAATAGCTGAGAAGAGTGTTGCAGAACAGGGTTTGCAGATTAAAATGGAAAAGAAAGAACCCAACACCATGATACAATTGCTAAAGAATGCAAATACATTCTGGGACACATTAACAGGAAAGTCATTTTTTAAAACAGAGAAAGTCATTTTCCTACTCTCTTTAGGCCTCTCAAGGGCAGAGCTGAAGCTCTGTGTTCAGTTCAAGGCTTTGCATTAATCACACAGAGAAAAAAAAAAAACAGAGAAGAGCACAAAGAAAATGTTGGAAAGCAAATTTTGGAAGCATCTTTTGAGGAACTTATGAATTTCAGAGGAAAATGAAGGGAGAGATGAGGAGAGCATGCTACAAAAAGAATGCTTATCAGTTTTTCACCCTGGAGTAATAGTAATTAACTCATTAGGAGTAATTTGTTTTGGAGGCTTGTAAACAAGGGATTGTTTGTTCACCTCTTCTAGTTTTGTAGTCTTTTTTTTTTTGAGTTTGCCCTCAAAATACCCCTTAAAATAAGATGTTAAATGAAAAAATGAACACTTCATCCAACCTGAAAAATCACCCTGCTTTTGTCCCTGGGATTTCAGCTGTATCACTGCTAAGCTTTTTTGGGTTGCCCTTGGAGCATATCAGTGGCACAACTCTTCCCCTCTGCCTACCAAAGCACAGTGCCCCTAGGTGCAAACAGTGATGGGGTGTTTCATCTGGGCTGAGGGATGAAATGTCTTTGATGAGCACAGAAACACTTTGGAAATGAAACATTCATGCAAGCTAGGAAGAAAAAAAAGTCTGACAGTTTAAAGAATGGAGAAGACCTCGTGTTGTTGCAGGTCAGGGAAATGACAAAACCACAGGAGCTCTGTTCATGCACTCTCCTCCCTTCCCTCCTCTCTCCCCACAGAATGGCTCATCATAGTTGCTGCTCTGCTGGCCCTGGCGTTGATTCTTGCAGTGTGCATTGCTGTTAACAGCAGGGGAAGGTAAGGTCTATTTTCTCCAAACACACACTGCCTTGCTGTTTTCTTCACCAAGAGGCTTCAAAGCTTGGTGAAAAAGAGCAGAGCAGCATAACACAGGAAAGAGCTTCCTCTGCAAAAGCAGCTCTTTCCTGTATTATGCTGCTCTTTCACTAAGCTTTGAGGCCTCTCAGCCTGAAACCTGGTGGCCCAGGTCACCACATCCTTCACAGGTCACCCATCAACTTTCTCACTCGTGTGGAACCACCTGAAGTCAGTGGCTGTAAAATCCATTTGGTTGTTACTTGTAGCTGGAAACTATCTAGATCACAGAGAATTAATTATTCTCTACCAATTACTTATTAATAGGAAACTCCTGTCCACTGAGAGGGAAAACTGTGTGAGATGGACATAGTAGCAGCCACAGGATGAGCTGAGTCCAATCCTCCACCATTAACAGTGTTGTCTGTGTCCAGGGTGAGGGTCTGTAGAAGTCACTTGATGCCACAGGATTCATTTTCTCCTTCCAAACAAAAGTCATGATTTTTAGGGATCTCTTATCACATTGCTTTGAGCACTCAACAGCTTTATTTACAACTGAAGAGACTAACAGAAAGTTGCAGTGAACTGTGCAAAATTAGGCAGGAAATCTGAAAAAAAACCTCTAGCCTGAAGTTCAGGCTATAACCAAAGAGAATAAACTGAGAGTTTTGCTGCTCAGTAGTGAAATGCCACCTGTATGCTCCCCCTATGACTGTGCCCACAATATCAGTGCTCCTCTCATTAGAGATCTGTTGAAATCAAGTTCTCAAGCACATGTTGAGACAGAAAACTCCACAGCTTTCTTTCTGTGAGCTGATGCTGGAGTTATAGAGCCTGAAGGGCGTGGCTTGCTGGGTTAGATGTTCCTCTGTGATGCCTTTAGAAGTAGAGACTGCTGTTGTTTATTGCCTCTTAACCCAGAGTTGTCATAGGAACAGACAAACAGGGCCAGGGTGGTTAATTATAGATTGCATCTGACAAGAAACGGAACCGTCTCAGAGCTGTAAATTATGACCTAGATATCAGGAATGGAAAACAGATCTTTCACTGACAGCTTCCACCCAGCTGGGAGTGAGTTGCAAAGAGAGAAGGTGCCTGGGGGGGTGTGTGTGTGTGTGAATCCACGGGTCAGACCCCAGGAATATGTGTTAAACACTAGGGAGAAAACATTTTGAAGCAGGGATTTAATTTATTGAAGTGAGAACCATCTGTGGTTTTATTTGTGTAATGCTGTCAAAGTTGCAAGACTTTTTAAATGAATGCTGGCTGCAGCATCCCCAGTGCCAGTCTGATTTGGGTTGCCTGAAAAACCCTAATGAACTTTATTTTCAAGGTACTTAACTTCCTGATTCAGCAATTAATAGATTTAACCTTTCTAATTTGGAGGTCAGTATGGCAGAGACTTTAAGCATTTCAAACAAGCACTTGGCCTTTCTCAGTAAATGACAAATTGCTCAGATATAGTGTTTCTTTTTTAAAAATAAAGAAATAAATTGATGTTGGCATAAAGTTATCTTAACCAAAAACCAAAATGGCCAAGGTTCAGTGTGGTCCTAGTCAGGTAGTCCTCTTGTTGCAAAGAAAAGCAAGAGTAGTTCTCTGTTTTCCTTGCTCTTGGTGCACTTCTAGGTCTGACCTGCTAATACAAAGAAGGGAAAAGTTATCTTGTATAAAGAGGTGAGAGCTAGATCCAAATTTTCTGCTGTCTCAAGAACTTGAGCATTTTCAAAGCTCTGGATTTAAAATGACCTTAGCCCTGTCGTGGGATACACACAAAGTTCATAACTGTGGATAAATCCAAATGTTGGAGAAATCTTTTCTAGCTTTCAGTTCCTACCTGTGGTAGTGACAGGCACAAATCAAGTAAAGGAACTCCTGAATTATTGAATTGGAATTATTCAAAAATAACACAGGCAATATGGAGAAACTTTACACTTTGCACTGTGTAAGTCTGCAATGGCAGAGACAAGTTTAATTTCCAAGCCCCTTTTCCCAGATATTGCCTTTTGACTATTTTTTTCTTATTTCTATCTCCATTTATAGTACTTTTAAAATTTTGTTTGTTTCTAGATGTGGGCAGAAGAAAAAGCTGGTGATCAACAATGGCAAAGGGGCAGTGGAAGACAAGAAGACAAGTGGATTAAATGGAGATGCCAGCAAATCACAAGAAATGGTGCACTTGGTCCACAAGGAACAGTCAAATGACAGAACAGGAGCATGTGATGAATTCCTCACCGTTAACGAAACACAAAATCATCAGGAGCTTGACATGAAGAGTGGAGTGTAATGGTACCAAGTTGCCAAGCAGATCAGAGCTGGGGAAGTCAAAATCACAAAGAACTTGGACAGGAATTCACAGATGCACTGTGCTACTGATGCCTTTTGAAACATAATTCAACCTAAGTTGGTTTTTTCTTTCATTTTTAATCCCTTTCAAACGACGTCTGAGGTACAAAATTGATATTTGTTTTCTGAAATAAACCCCCCAAAGCTGCATAATATTTTCAGTTGCCAGTTTCTACTCAAAGGACACTCACTCTCTCCTGGGTGTTAGGAGGGGTACAAGTTCCCATGGTTGTTCCCCAGATGGAGAGCCTTGGCTGTGTGGAACTACAGAAGTATCCAGTCACTCCATCTTAGAAGCATTTAAGGTACTAAACCTGCCATGGTACATGAGTAACAAACATCAAGAGCAAAAAAATCAAGTTTAAACCAAAAAGGCTTCCTATGCAATGTCTAAACCATCAGAAGCCCTCAGAAAAGCCTTCCAGTCAGGAAGAGCAATAGGTGCCTTCAGAATCTACCAGTATAAACAACAACAAAAAAGACATTTAATAATGATCTGTGGCTTGGTCTGCAGTGAGGAAAAGCCAAAAGGACAAAATCTATTTATCTCTGCTTTTAAGTATCTATGGGCATACAGCAAATCTCAGAGGGAGGAATAAAGAGATGAAAACAAGAGCAGATACCTAATAAAGTTCTATACTTTACGATGCCAACGATCTGTGCAGTTATCCTTCAGTCTTTGAGGTGTTCCCCCTCCCTCCTTCACTGGTCACCACTTGTGCATGTTTTTCATGAGTCTGTTAGGATAATGAATAAAACAGAATGACCCCAGCTCTATCAGACATGCACAAATCAAGCAACTGGAGATCAGGAGGGAAGGTGGCAGTATTTTCTTCCTGAAGATTAGGTCTCTGCCTTCTTCTACTCCACTTCATTTAGGAGATGCTGAGCCTAGCAGAACTCATTCCCCTATCACTATTCTCTCACACCAGTCTGCTGATATTTTTCAAGTTGCCTTTCTACAATCTCACTCACTCCCTCAGCCTTCTGTTTCATCCACATTTTTCCCCTCTGCTTTTTAAAAACAAACCAAAGAAACCTGGCTTGCTAATTGGTAGCAGCAGTTTGAATTCTACAGAAAAAGATCAAAGAAAATGAAAGGCAACTCTCCCAGTCATGCAATAGAGTAAAGTAGCTGCAGCTGCCTTGTTACATGCTTTTGGTTTGTCCTTCTGTGTCTCTTCTGTAAAGTATTTGTATGAAGCTATGATGCTGTGCATTATATTGATAAGAATTTGTCAGAATGAAACTTATTTCCTACCAGTGGTCCGTGCCATCTTTAAGGAAACGTGTTGGAATGGAGAGAGAATAACTTCCCCTTGGGCTGCCTCAAGAAAAACCCATCTGAGGTCATTGGAACCAGGGGTTTGTGTCAGTTGTGGGGTGGGGAAGGTCCTTGTAGCAGAGTTATTCATGTGTTCCTGTTCACTGACCAGAGCACCTGCCTTTGCTGTGCTAAAGCATCTTATTTTATCTTCTCCCCCTCCAGCCACTGGCAGGGTGAGGGTTCAGCTGGCTAAATGCTGATGTTGGGGAGCACTGGTCTTTACTGGAACACAAAGCCTAAGATTATTGATGATAGTTCTCAGTCACAGCCCTCCAGCAGTCTCTCCTGTGTTTCATGGGGTTGCCCTGGTGTCTGCAGGCAGATCTCCTCAGGGGCAATTCCCGTGTGGCCAGAAGGTCCCGAGAGGAGGTGGGATTATTAAAGTGCAATTAGGATGTCTCCTGACACGTAGGTCAGAGTGTTTCATCTCTCAACACTCACACAGCTCGTGGTCCAAAGGTGTTCAAACAAGCTGATGAGGTCGAGGTGATTTACACCATCAGGACTTGTGGTCTGCTGTCAAACTTCTCAGTCCTCTCATGTATTTTAATACTGAGCTGTGTGGTGAGGAGTCTGTTGACTCTACATTGATTTTTGTTTCATTCCTGTCATGTTTCCAAGAAAGCTTTTCTATTTGTTGTTATAAATCCAACTGAGCTGTTGGAGGCTGTGTTTAAACTGGTGTTATGCATTCATTTCACTTAGTATGGAGATCTAGAGTGAGAACGATTCCTGTCTTTAAATCCTACTGGAGGATAGGTCTCAATAAAGGGAGGTACTTCATTGTCTTGCAGTGTTAATTATCTCCTTATTCAGGTGTTTAATGGAGAAATCCACCCATTCCTTCCTCATTTATCTAATATTCAGTAGCTATAAATGCACGGACAGCACTGGTTGGCTTCAATTTATAATTTAAATATGGAGATGCTTAATAGAGGCAAGGCCAATATTTTCTATATGCTGATACTTCTTAGATTATGTCCTGTGATTGATGTGTAATTAAGTTTCATTATAGTTTCAAAGCTAGAAGGCCATTTAATATGTGTACATATTTTTATTAATCTTGGTTTTATTATTTCAGGGGTTTTTTGTTGTGTGTATGGATTTTTTTTTTTTATAGAGCACTTGATATATTTGCATATTTATTTAACAGATTAATCAGAATGAAAGAAAATATCATGTCTAAACTGTAACTAGAAACAGGATGGGTGAAACCACGTTGAATTGTAAAATAAGCTTCCAGAAATAAACTCAATTCCACATGGAGGATGAAATTTGGACCAGCATTATTAGTGGGAGGGGAGTATTCAGCATTTTTTTTTAGGATGGGTGTGTTCAGGTTGTCTCTGTGTGAGAGGACAGTGCCCAGCAAGTTCCAGCCCTTCCCTCAGGGTCCTGACAGACAAGTTGGGTCTTGGTCTACCTGGGAAGAACGAGGAGCTCTCCTAAAACTGCTGAGAAGACCCAGCTGGACCTACAACAGACCCTCAGCTCATGTGTTATTCCTTTGCCTGGAGCAGTTTTGGACCCATGGAATCCAGACCACCTCTCTGATGGAAAGACTGTCCAAAGCAATGTGTGTTTTTAGGAGGGATTGCTTATTTCAGAGAGGAATGCTATGATTTTGGGGAATGTAATATTTTCATCAGACAATCCAGGGGGATTGTTCCACCTGTATTTTCATGAATACCTTACAAGGAATGTTTGATTAAAGCAGAGAAATGATATGAGGCTGTCACGTTGACCTGTGTGAGTGTTCCAAGCCCTTTCCACATCAATTCCAAAATATTTGGTGGGGGGTTAAGGACAGGGGGAGGGTGCAGTCACTGGGAGAGGAAACAGGGTGAAATTTCTGTGTTACTACTGGGAAAGCCCCTTCAACAGCCCCAGCACTTTGGCACTTGAATATTTCACAGCTCAAAGGGGGAAAAAGAATTGGCCTTTTCCTGTGAACCCCCCACTTCCAAGTTCCCTTCTTCATTCACCACCTCATTTGCAAGCTGATTTTGAATCATTTTCCCCCCGGTAGCTTATTTCTCCTTGTTACTGTGCCAGGCTTCAGGTGGCATCCAGCAACCACAGGCTGAGAGCAGGCAGCTGTGCTGACAAAAAATGAGAGGCAAAGAGCACAGATTTAGCAGAGACATGTCCCAGTGTCCTTGGCACAGCACAGAGGCTGCACTTTTTGTCTTCCCTGTCTTACTCATTAAGAGCAAGACAAGATTTTTGAGGCCATTTCTCTTCTTGCTCATCTTCCTGTTTTTTTTAAAGGCCCAGACTGACACAGGTCAAACGTGCTGCTGCACTTTTTTGAAGAGTTGAAACTGAAGAAACAAATCCACCATCAAAGAAGCCCTCCTGACCTCAAGAGAGCTGGTTATTGTTAAAGGGCAAGTAAAGCAGAGGCAGTGGAAGCTTTACATGGGCTTTAAACACAGCCTTCTTTCCACTCTGGATGGCTCCAGCAAGCACCTGAAAGGCTTTGCCTGAGAGACAGCTTCAAGGAGTCTCAAACTTTTCACTAAAACTTCCTACTCTACAAGCAAGAGGGTTTTGGATGAATAAATGGACAGAAGAAACCCATTTTCATGCATTCTCTGACACCCAAATCTGTGCATTGAACATTGATGTTCATGACATAAGTTTTGGGTTTTCTTTCTGAAAAAAAAAAATCAAATTATGGAGTTTGGGATCAAAACAAGTCCACAAAGACTGGGGAATGAGAAGATGATTATTTTGGGTTTTAAGAAATTGTTCTGCCAATGACCAGGACTAACAGGAACAACACAACCAGCAGGAAGATGAATTAATAAGTGGACTGCATTGAATACAAAAAGGACATTCTATGAATGATCACTGGGGGTACAAACAAGTCAATTAGTTCACATGCAATTGACATTACCCCCAACAAAGACATCACCCAACCAACAATAGGTGGAACAAACAAAGAGCCAAGGTTTCCCATGTAAAAAATGGGAAACAGCCAGATCAGGAAGATGAACAGATAAAATAAAGGTGCCCACATGGCAGCACTCACCTATCAAGGCCACATTTGCAAAGGTCCTAGTTGACCAGAACCAGCTCCAGGAGAGTCAGCAGAGTCCTTCCCCAACCAGGAAACTCTGTGAAGTGCAGATTCTCCTCCATCCCTGCCAGTGGTCCCAGCTTTTATCCCCAGCAGACCCCTGACCTTTGTTAACTCTAATGCAGGACCCCTGGGGCTCATTTCCCTTCTGGCTCTCCCTGCAGGAAGCTCTAAGGCAAACTCACCCCCTCTGGATGAAGGGCTGTGGGGATCACCCATATGTCAACCTTAATTTGGGGCTCAAACCCCAGCATTTCAGAAATGGACATCATTTTACCTAGTTTTAATATCCCAAAAGCAGATCTAGCAGTACAAAATGAAGATCCACCATGCGTAATACATAATATAACTTTCCCTTTGCATTAAAATGAAATTATTACACTTTCCATTGGGAAAAAAATGTCTGTGCAAAGTTAATAAAATAGGATTGGTCGAGTCAAATAGAATCTGACATGAATTTAAGTGCATCTCTCAGGAAACCCTCAAGCATTTTTTAGACTATTAGGGAAAAGTCTGGCTCTGAAACATCCCCTAAGTCACACTTGAGCTCAACAGCAGCTTTCTCCTGGTGCTGAGGCCATGGCAAGAGGCTGCTCTGCAGCCCATGCCAAAGGCAGAGCTGAAATTAGGGGCAGGTAGGCTGGCAGGGGGAAGTCAGCACATGGCCCAGAGGCAGCAGACTCTACATCAAACAAGTCCCAGGTCTGCTGAGTTAGTCCTGAAATCCTTCAGATCTCCAGAGCATCCCAAGCCAGAGGAGGAGGTGATAAGGCATTTTCCACCTCTCCTCTGGTATTGGGGTGGGGCCAGCTTTAACATCCATCTGCCAGTCTCATGCTGCAGGGTATAAATGGGTTGGTTCCAGCAGAGCTTTAGCTTTAAGGCTAAATTTACTTGCAGTCATTGGTGGACATGCAGCTTCTGGCACCACGTGCTCAAAAGTTGTTTTATTTTTTTCCCCCTGGCTTAATCTGAAAAAAAAATAGGTTTAGATAATTTTCAGTTACCAAATTTTCCTTGCATGAATCAAAATTCCATTTTGCTCAGAACAAAGAGTAATAAGCTGGGTATGTTTTGCCTCACTCTACATCTGAGTTCATTTTCCTCACTTTTGATCAGCCTCCTTCTTTTAAGAGCAAGCATCTGTCTGAGGGCTGCTGCTGCTGCAGAGTGCTGCCAGCTCCTCACTGGAGCTAGCTCAGAGAGAGAGTTTCAGCAGCCTGAGCCTGTAGGATGAGTTTTTCTAAGCTGAGCCCATCCTGGCTGAGTCTCACATCCAAGACACAGTGATCTCAGCTGATAGCAGCCCAAGGGAGAGAAAAATTCTGCCTGTGAGTGCTCTGGATTGTTTTGTTCTGCAGCAGTAGGTCATCAGATTCACTGATGGAGACAGGTTTATAGTTATTGTGCACCTCCCTACAGTTCATTCCCTAGTTAATGTCCCTTTCATTCATCAAGAGAAAGTCTGAAACCAGCTCTAGGTGAGGATGGTTGTTCAGAGTGACTGAAAAACCCACCTCACCCTTCCTTCAAGAAGGGTGACTTCCTCCCTGGTGCAGAGGACACCTCCACAGCCAGCCTGAGGGTTGGTTGTCAGTCAGAAATGGGAGAAACCAGCTTCAGAGGCAGCTCAGAGGGTCAGCCTGCTGCTGCTGAACTGCAAAGGTTCAGGGCTTCCCCAGGGATCCTGTTTTAGAGCAAACATCTTCAGGCATATGGAGTATTACCTTCAAAAATAAGTGCTAAAAAATAAGCTAACGAAGTTGACTTGATGCTGGCAGTTTAAGTAATGCTGGTATAGCCTAAGTGAGACAGTGGAATGAATTCTGAGTGAATTTTCCAGCCTGATCCCTCTTCTTTCTCCTTCTCAGAGCTAGGAGCTCACTGTCTGTTCTTACTCGTGCAGCATTTCTCAGGTGGTGCCCGTGGACCACAGCAGAACAACCCTCAGAGCATCTTTGGGCACCCTGGTAAGAAAAGAGCCAAACTGAGGTAGCTCAGCCTTACAAACAGCTACAGGAAGGGCAAACATGGTTTGAGTTCCACCACAAGAGACAATGAAGAGCACAGGGCTCATCATTGTGCTACTGAAGCACCACAGATGGTGTTCACAGATCCCATCCCTGCAAGTCTCTGTGGGGGACAGGCAGCTCTGTCATTTATCTCTCTGCTCAGACACATCTTATCAGCACAGAACCATCCTGCCTTCCTAACCACCGTGGCCACAAGACCTCATCTTGCATGCAATCGAGCTTCCTTCCTGAGCCTGCTGGAGCAGGAGAGCTCTTCTGCTGCATGCTGTCCACCCAAACCAGCAGCCAGCTGCCTGCTGAGGTGGTGAAGCCACCTCAGCTCCGTGCACCTACCTGCACAGGGCTCTGCAGAGCTCAGGGGAGCTTGGGCACTGCACTGGCACTAAACCTTGCTGGGGTGCCTGTACATTCTTGCAGCATAAATTCTTGCTGCTCTCTTCCTCCACTAGAAGTTGGGGCCACCTGTTTCTTTCATATCCTTGCCCCTGTTTACAGGCACAAAGGAGAAGACTGGCTAAGGTTTAGCACCCCTGAAGTGCTCTCTTGTTTTTTTCCTTCATGTCTGAGAGTGGGTGTAGAAATATCTCTTAATATGGGTCAATGATTCAGGACACCTTGTCTTTTCTAGCATCTTCCAGCAGATGCTCTCCTGCAGAGAGACACATTCCAGATGCAAAGGCACTCCTGAAATCATCTTATTCTCTAGAGGTTGAGGACATGGAGAAAGAAAGGCACACAAGGGACTTTAACAGCTCAGAGGATCCACATCTAGGGTATGTGTTTTCAAAAGGGACAGCTTCATATAATTGAAGAATTAGTTCCTGCATGGGCTGGTGGTTTTTTTGGGTGGGAATTTTATATCAGCAGCATGCATCTATCAATGACACTTGTTGCTGAGGCCAGATCAGGTTTCTGCCTCTAGCAGAAAGAGGCAGCTTGGTACAGAAATGGCAGCAGGGAGCTTAGAGAGATCTTTCTGAGAGCTCTTCCTCGTGCCACATCAGGATGGAGTCCGTTACTGACTCAGAGGGCAGAGCTCCAGCTGAAGTGCTGCCAAAGCCACTTCCTGCCATGCCTGGATTTTTTTTTTTGGAAGCCTCTCGAGTGGGTGCTGGCCTGGGTGAGATTAGTGAGGAGTAACCCCGGGGCTGTGCAGACTGTTAAACCTCACAGCCTGGGACTCAGCTGGGAGCCTGGGTTCCTCTGCTCCTCTAACGTGTGCTGCTCTGGGCACAAACCTTGGAGCTTTCTCTCTGTATTTGGCAACAGCCAGTCCTCTGGGTCATGGCTCAGTCCATGTAGTTAATTAATTAATGTATTAAACAGAGCTGATATCTTTACAAAGTGCTCCAGGGCTTCAGCTACAGGCTTTGGTGATGTTGTTTGTAGAAAGGCTATCAGGAAGGTTTATTTTTCAGCAGGCAGGAAGGGGAAGTAGGTTTCAAAAGCAGCAGCTTTGTAGCCTCCTACTCTTTTAACATCTCTCCCCTCTTCTCTAGACTTCACTGCAAAGGGTTTGTGCTTCCTGCCCTTTGTGGCAAACGAGCTCAGTTGCAGGTAGCACCCTGGGGTGTTTAGAGGACACGGTGAGGGGTGAGATTTTGGCAAAGTGATGTCCATCTTCCACCCTCCCTGCAGTCTTCAGAGCTGGCAGCATCTCCCACCAGGCTGCTTCACCTAAACCCCTACCCCAAGCGTTCCCCCCACGAGCCCAGGCTGACATTAAACCACACAGATCCCAGCCATGAAAATGATGAACCAACATTTATTGATAGTATGTACATAAAAGGTACAACACTTAGTGAAACATTTTATTCACGCCTATTTCCAGTATAGAAAGAATGTCTACTTTGTTTTATACATGGAAGTTACAGAAATCAGTTCACAGCCTAAGGAAGCATTAAAAGCCAACGATTACCACTCGTCATGAGGAGGAAACAACCTGAACTACAAAACCAGACTCAGTCCACAAGGCATTCCAGCTACAATAGACAAGAACAGAGCCCAGAGTTGGGACTTTT
Source organism: Merops nubicus (assembly GCF_000691845.1). NCBI lineage: Eukaryota > Metazoa > Chordata > Aves > Coraciiformes > Meropidae > Merops > Merops nubicus. The sequence goes on along the minus strand of NW_008590635.1, from coordinate 70,294 downwards.
AGAATCTGCATTCCTTAGTTTTGAAACAAACTGGGGGAGAGAGACTGTACAGGGTGTCGTTGCAAAACCTGGGGGACTTTTGGAGTGTGAGGAAAAGCCCGAGCTGGTGGCTTTTCCTTTTCATTCCTTTGACAATGAAACCTCTCAAAACGTCCCAGCTCGTGCCTGTTTGCTTTTAAGAGAGGGTGAGGGGTGGTGAGTGGGCAGCACACAGGGATGGAGTGTGTGCAGGGCATCCTGCAGCAGCATAATGGGACTTAGCAAGCAAGATACCCCCTGGGCCCTCATTTTTGATCTCTGCCTCCTTATAGGTGAGGATTCTATGTAGGAGACCCAGGCCCAGGGTATCTTAAGAACCAACCAGCTTCTTCTCACTGTCCCAAGCTCTTTCAGAACCACCTTCAGGTTTTGCCCCAGGCAGGTCTTGTTTTCACACAGATCTGAACTGTAGCCCTGATTTCAGAAGAGTTTTGCCACTGACTCTATAGTGAATAAGTTTGTTGGATGATCAGACATATTTGTCACAACTAACAGGCCTGTACAACAACCACAGTAGCTTGAGAAGGGTTTTGCTTTGCATTTAATTTGCAAGAACCCTTTTTCCCAAGGCAAGGAGCAGTGCACCTTTGCCCAGGAGTGCATTCACCTTCCTCAGAGGCCAATTTCCCAGGCACTGCTGCTGCCTGCAGCCTGGCCAGTCCCAGCCCTGTGACTGCGTTTGCTTTGCTGGCAGCTGTGGTCAAGGGGGAACTGGAAGTGACTCAAAGGGCTCCTGTGATGTGACTCAAGGCTGAACGATGCACAAAAAGTCAAAAGCAGGCAGGGCATCCAGTGGGAAAACAGTTAGATGGAGTTCCCCTTATTCAGCCTGCCAATTGAAACAGCAGCTTGCTGAATTTCTGCTGGTAGTCCCAACATTTCAAGCAAATGAGAAGGAAAAAAGAAAAACCAACCCAGGAACTAATAATTCTAGGTGAACATCAATTTTATAGTCATAAAAACTGCACCCACACAGCAGCAAATCTCTGCTGGGATCACTGCCAGGGGACTGCATGCAGGGACTAACACACCCCACGCTGCTCAGAGAGCTGAAAACTAAAGAGGATATATGTACAAGAAGTTAGCTGCACACATGATTCTGAGTGTTATCAGACCAAGATGCTCCACAGCAGACAGACAAAGCAGTTCCTAAGCTGTGGCAGCTCATTAGGTGAGTGGGCAAAAGGAAACAAACCCAGAGGAGAGGAAAATTGTAAAAGGCCATTTTCTACTAGGGCTCAAGACACAGAAAGCAAATCAATTAAATTAAAGCACTGCTGCACATCCTGTACACACCATTTCACTGAAATTACGTGTTGATAGCTACGTTATCTACACTAAGTGCAGAGAGGCACTGAACATCATGCTTCAACAAAAAGCCAAAAATGGGATCCAGAAGGTTTTACAGCTATTAGTAACTCGGCACTATTCTACCTGTGGTTCTTCTTCAGACAATACCTGGTACATCTGATTCAAAAAACAAGAAAGAGATTCAAATACAAGGGTAGAGCAACACACCTCCTACATTTACACCTAGTAGAGATTTAGTCTTTAAAACCTCAGCAGAATAACGTGGCCCCATAGATTTCTGGTTGATTGAGGAGATACCCAGGATCAGGAACACTGGGACAGTACTTGCTATTCAATGTTTGCTGTGTTTTGAATCACAAAGAGCTAGTAGGCCATAAAAGGGTTTTTTTTTAATGTGAAATCGTTATGAATATTTATATTAATTCCTCTTTATTCCTCTAAAGACAGTTCTGTGTTAATTAAATAGAAATTCTCATAGCCACGGCCTTAATGCCAACAGGTATTGGCCTAATGGGAACTGATGACCATAATAGAGAAGACATCTCACTTCTCCTAGTCCAAAAATATAGTGGTTGTTCTCTTTAAAATACATAAGAAAGGAGGTATTTTGATAGAGGCTCCCCAGTTACACTGGTCCCATGGTGGTTCTGTTGGTCCCTTTTCTAGAAGGCAAAGGTAGGTGGTCAACTCATGAGCTCTGTCCATGGGCTGGACTCACCCACATTGTCTTGGAGCACGATGGGCTGGGTACCTGATAACACCATTTTTTTGGCCTGCCCAGATCTCCAGTTGTCTATCAACTGTGTTCTGAGTCAGTCAATTCTACATGAGCCAATCCTAAGAAAGAACTGCAGGAAATGGTCAAATTAACACCAGGAAAAATGACAACAATGAGGGACTTTCACCCGAGACAATCAATCTAGAAGATTGTTTGGATTATTATAACATTGTTCTATAATGAACTGCAGCATTTAAGGACATCTGGAAATTCCTCTTTGCCTCGTGCATTTTGTGCTTTGTTTATAATTCATCACTAAACATAACACAAAAATATTTCCTTGATTCTAAAGGTTATAAGAAAATGGGTTTTGTTTGAAGGTAGAGATCACCTTTGAAGTATTATCCCCCTACCTTATGTGGTCATATAGAAAAGATTGTAAGAAAATACTAGTGTGTCTGTAAATGACAGATACTAGGTAATTTAGTTCAGTCTACACTGTAGTTTCCAAAGAACAAGTACAAACCCCTAAAATCTGCATTAAAAGCTAAATCAGTATCGAGCATATAATATTTAACAATATAAATACACAGGCAGCTTTTTCTCATGCATTCTACAAGCTAGAGTTCACAGCAGATCATAGAAAATGGGATACATTGAAGAAAGGGGCAGGATCTCACATCATTCTGTGATATAGTGGAGGGAAGTGTATGCAATTGTCTTTAAGAGGGAAGGACAACCTGTAGCACACAAGAATTCCCAAGCCCACACAAAACACCACAAGGGAAACTCAATAATCTACGAACGCCGTCTGCAAAATCAGTTTGTAAACACAGTTGGCATCCAGTCCTTGGAAAAAAAAACTGTAGGAAAGAAAAAAATAGAAAAGAATGATACAAAACCCCCCTGCAAAGCAGACAATTTATGTACAAAGCGATAGCCAGAGCTCAGACAATCCAGGTTGTGTGGTGCTGCCCGTGGTAGTTTCCCTTCGTGTCATGGTGTGCACCCTGGGACATCATTAAAAACAATTGCAGGACTCCCCAGTTGTGACAAATCAGCCTAGAAAGATTCTGGCACCGATGGGCATGTGCTTAGAAGTGAAAGGGGGTCAAAGGTTGGGTGGAGTGAATCTCACAAGTCTTCTTGCCTCCCCAAATCCTGCATTAGCTTGTTGGTGCTTTCCATTCTGGACTAGTGGAGAACGTCCCAGTGGCTCAGTCATCTGCTCTAAGGGTTTTTTTAAAACGTTTGGAGCTTGAGTTTTCCACAAGACTCAGGGCTGCAACTGCACCATCACCTTCTCCAGTGGGGTCTGTATCAGTGGGGTGGTGGGAAGTCAGCAGGTTGCCCCTGAGGAGGGGCAGATGTCTCTGGGATGGTGGGTACACGGCAGGGATGGTTCCTCAGAGCCTTCTGCTCGGGAGCCCACTCCTTCCTGAAGGAAAGAATCACCAGCCCCTGGCCTTTCAGCAGCAGTTGGACTCATGGCCACCAGCAGATCTCAATGGAACACCAACCATGGTCAGGAGGAGAGGATGAGGGAGGCACCCACTGTACAGTCTGTACACAGGCACTGTTGCTGGCGACCTTCTCTGGAGTCCTGCCTCAGGCTGGCCAGAGCTGCAGAGTCTGTGTCTTTGGAGAGACACAGCCTTGGTGTCTGTGTGGGGAGAAGGACCAGTGACTCTGCAAGGAAGATGCACTAAATACATTGTTCCAGGTCAATTGTGAGCAAAACCATAACACTTTAAAAGCAAAACATGGTGAGGCCAAACAATTTGCTTAGAGCTGGACTGCTGCCTTTGACACTTCAGTATTCCAGCTCTTTTTTTTTGCAGTACTTGAAGCTACACTCCATAGATCATTATTCAGACAAAGGAAACGGGCGAAATATTTTTCCTTCAAAGTCATCAGGATGATTGGAGAGAAGAAAATAACTCGTTTTCCTGAGAGAGCTTTGTGCTGGGAACAGGAGCTTCTACATAGTCTTATATGGTGAATGATAGCCAAGGTGAATAGTCCCAATGGACTACACACCTATCATCACAATTAATAGGATAAAAAAACCTTAATTGTGGCCTTAGAAGTCACAGTAACAAAATCAAGGATAGTCTTCTGGCTCATAAGACAATTATTTTACAGTACATTTTTATAAAGTGCTTTGATTTGTCCTTCTGTAAATTAATTCAAACGCAGCAATAAAAAATAGAGGAGTTGAACTTAAAACAGTTTTATACATCTCCAGAAAAGGATTCTTCAGAGCCTGGCACTACAGCCCAGAGCCTTTGTAAAGATAATTCCAGAAATGAATGTCAGAGGTGAGGCTGGAGAATTCTGGAGGTTTGTGCAACTGCTGCTGCGTGTTGCTACAACAAGGCTGCAACAACACCACAAGCGAAGGCGAGGGAGCAAAGAAAAATCAGGCAGCTGCCAGAATGAATGTGTTCAAACCCTGTTGCTGCAGCTCCTCAGATGAACAGTCTGCTCTTCTGAGGAGCTGCTGCTGGAAAACGAGTGACCCTGGGAGTGATGGGAAGCAAATCTGAAATCTGTATTACTTGTGTGTTTTCAAATGGCACAAGGTCTGGAAGATGCATGTGTTTGGAGAAAAACGTGGAGATCAGCTGTATCTCAGGGAAGAAATGGATAAAATAATCAATGATAGTGATCCTTATTTTTGTGCTGAGTTTAAAATTCATCCCTGGACTTGTAGCATAGAAACAAATAGGCAAAAAAAGAAGCATTTTGGCAGAAATCTTTTGGACGTGGCAATCGGCGTCCTCACAAAGAGCAGCCAAAGACTGCTCCATAGGATGGGACTGGGAAATGTCTCCAGACTTCATGGGGACAGGAAGGGATTTGACTTTTCCTGGAAGCCCACGACTCCCACAGATATCCGTGGGGCTTCCGTGGAGCCAGAGCACTGCAGGCACAGGTGACTCCAGCAAGCACAAAGCCACACTCAGTTCCTCCCCAACTCAAATGCGAGGAGCACATCCCATAATATGGTTCAAAGGGCTTATCCCCAACCTATTTGAAACACATTTGTGTATAAGACCCACATATATTTTTTTCCCAGTGCTGGTGCAGCCTTTGTCTCCTAAGGGGAGCAGTGAAGCCATGGGCTGAGTGGCAACGTGCTCCACCTCTTCTGGAGTCTGAACGTGCTCTGTGCTTCACTTTCCACCAGCAGCTGCTGAGAACATGCTGACTTGGCCCCAGCAGTAAATGCACACAGCAAATGCATAAGCACGCACGTAATTAAGCGTGCAATTAACTCAGTCTTTGCCTGGTCTAGACTCCTCCACGTGCCAGTGTGCTGCCAGCAATCCGAAGGGCAAAGGATGCCCCAGCGACACAGGCAGGGGAGTGGGGAGCTGCTCTGAGCAGCAAAGTGCATCTAGAAGGGAGTGTTAATTGCTGGAGGAATTACACTGGAAAGGGATCTCTTTCCAGGGTGCTTTTCCTTTAACTTCACCACCCCAGCACTGCAAATGAAGTCATAGAGTTTGCCAGATGCAAGCTGATGGATGGACACCCCTAGTGAGCCTCTGGCCAGTCCCCAGCTCTGCCTGCTGCAAAGGGAGCCCTGTGGCAGCTGAAGTGGCTGCTCCCCGGGTTATTTTCTGTTTGTTTAGTTAAGTAGCAACCCAGCCTCACGTGGAATGAGCAAATCAGGAAAGGCAAGCCAAGAGTGAGCTATATATTCCCAGAGAAATGGAAAGCTTTTGATGGTTAAATGCAGCGCTGTGCTGGAGGGACACTAAATTCAATTTTCAGTCAGGCTTCCAGCAGGGGAGTGTACCAAAAATAACAGTTCTTCTTCTCCCACATCCACGTTTAAATAAAGAAATACCATTGTAATTATCTTTTGAAACATCCCTGAGTTACTGTATCTACAGAATGACTATTTTAATCTCACAGTCTGCTATTCTAGTCCTATGGAAAGACCCAAATTTGCTCTCCCTTCGGTGGGTGGGGTTTCTCTAGCATCTCATTCCTTCCTCCACTAGTCTCCATCCAAACAAGCACTCTTCAAAGGACTCTGCATCCCAAGTGGGGAAGGGTAAGCATATTCTAAGTGTTTCTCAACATGTAATTTTGTGGAGCTGCCCAGTCACATGTTGCTGGCATTGCTGTTTGTTTCCAACTCCTCAACAGTTTCAAATGGCAGCTAAAAGGGTCTGGGCTCATTTTTTAAAGTGACTTTCAAGGCAAGCAATGGATGTGGCTGCTCCTAAGAAACTGCTGCAGTGAAGAGGATGGAAAGTCATCTCCTAATGGGTGAGCTGGTCCATGAAACAGCTCAAAGGTGCTGGGTATAAACTGGGGTAAAGACTGTGTGGTATTCTTGGGTCCAACGACCACCCAAGTCACAGCAAATCTCACTTGATGTGAGCCAGCACCTCAGAGCAGGGAACATTTTAAAGTACCTGTGCATTGTCCCAGGCACATTTCTGGCACATTTACCCAGGGGTAAAAATTTTAGATGTTACCCAGGGGTAAAAATGTCTTTGAATGCCAACTGGGAGAAGCAGCAGCTGGCTAGAGGTTAACTCTGGATATGGCAATACCAATGACTGAAGAAAAGAGGAGACAACCTGCCTACCACTTCTCTGCATAGCCTACAATTCCTTCCCTCACCAAAAAAAAATAAAAAATAAATCCTTAAGTTGCTTCAGGAGGCTTCTGGAAAAAGTCTCCACCTCTAATCCATGTCAGAGGTCTACAGGCTTCACAGTGGTTCAATATTTGCTCAGTTTTATAGGCCCTTTTGCTTAGGATTGTAGCCTAAACACAAAAACACAACGGCCAGAAAATGATTCCATGCCAACAAGGGCTTAAATGAGGGACACTCTGACCATGGCCTTGAGCTTGCACATCATGAATCATGCATGAGCCTGGGCTGGCTCAGGTCTGTGTGCGTGTTGGGAGAGATTTATGTGAATGCAGATGAGCAGAAGTAGATTATATTTCTGGTTTAATTGCTTCTACAGAGCCAAATATCACGCTACAGTTACATCTATTATTCCTGTTTAAACCCATGCCAGGTCTGAGCACAGACACTGAACGGCCTGTTTCCAGAAATGTTTCAACTCTGGGTGTGTTTTTTTTTGCCATTTTTAAGTTCACCCTATGCTCGTATTCTGCTCCATTCAGAGAAACTCTGAGAGCTCCCCCCAAAATTGCACAAAGCCTGATGTGTGGGGAGAGCCTCCCCAGGCCATGGGGCTCAGCTTGGCTACAGAACATTGCTGATAGCCCAATGGCATTCACCAGTGTCTTAAAATTGCTCAGGATGAACAAGCACCTTTAAAAACATTTCACAGGTTGATTATTGTGACTGTGATTTCTTCTGACAGCAAGAATCAGCTCTGCTGTGTGACAAAACACCAAGGCATGGATTCAGATGCCATGCCCTCTAATAAACATTTCTCTGACATTATAGTATGAATTATTACTCTGGAAAAAAAAAAAGAGAGAGAGAGAAAGAGAGAGATGTATATTCAATGGAGAGAGAGAGAAAGAGAAAGAGAGAGATGTATATTCAATATATTGGTCTAAACCCAGAAATTCTGCTTAATTCTTCATTTAGTCCTAACCTTGGTCAAATTCTATTAACCTTATATGGAATTTGGCTTAGCAATAAATTCAGGATTTAGCCTTTCTCTGAAATATGACAGAGACTTGAAAGATTGTTTTCACTTCATACCAAATGCCACTGATGAACACACTCAAAACCTCTCCATTTCTTAAAGAGGAATGGATTCAGACTTTGCTTACAGCTCATTATCAATTTCATGACATCTGTGACCAAAATAAGTAGCACCTTACTCGGGTAGTCCCATCCACATGAGGAATCCCTCTGACATCAGTGGAGCAGGGTAAACAGCAAGGTGCTGCTTTGATGAAGAATGGCATTAACTAAACCCAGGGGATTCTGTGGTTTGTGCATCAGGCACAGTGAGGGAGCTGCCACCCTGACAATAATACTGCCTGGGATTTTCTGGTGTATTGTGGTCACACAGCAGCACAGCCCCAGCCGAACATAAAGGCTGCATGTGCCCTGGGACAGCTGCTCAAAACACATCACACACACACATACAAATCAAAGGTCTTGGCTTGATGCTGAGTGTTAGTTCTGGTCTAACAAACTGTCTGGCATAATTTATTGATATCTACGTATTAATCTTAGCCCTGGATCTAAGCTCAGTTTAAAGTCCAGCTAGGCACAGAAATACAGTGCTGGTTATTATTAAAACAAATAGAAAAAAAAAAAATATATGGACATTTTCCAAAGGTATTTTAGCCATAGAGTGCTGAAGAGATCAGGTATGGCACAAGAGCCACCAAAACACCTGAAGGTTTACGTGGTGGTGTGTTTCTCTTGGATTTGTCACCTCCAGTCCCTGTAGTGAACCATCCTGGCACTTTGATCTTCCCAATTTTGCAGCATTTACATTCTCTGTGTCTTGAATGAAAGGGGAGGTGGGTGAGAGCACATTGCACTGGATGGAATGTTCTCCAGCTGCATCATCATCCTCATCCAAACAGGAGCACAAGGGAGACAGATGGTTACGGATCATTGCTTGGCAAAGACACTACAAGGACTTGATGAGCTCTTTGCTAAGTTTCAGTTATGAAATTAAGTAAGCAGAAACTGTAGGTGTTAAATAGAAAAAAAAAAAAAAAGGAGAAATCTTCTTTAATGGTGATATCTTTTGCCAGAAGATAGCTTCAGGGCTTATTAAAGATGGAACTAGGAATCTCTTCCCTTAATTTTCACGTTTCCAAGGCTCTTCTTCAACAACACTGAAGTCTGCAGATTTGCCATTGGTTGCCAGTGTTACCTGCAAGTAATTATCATCAACAACCAACTTAAAGGCCGAGGCACTTGGACAAGAAAAGTCATGAGTTTTATATGGAACAGCATGATATTTACAGGAATTACATACACCGTGTCTTATTATACATGTAAAAAGTGTTTATTCACAATTGACAGCACTCCCAAATAGTGAGACTCCTGTTATTCTCTTACACTGACTAGAAAACATGAGTAGTAGGGAACAAAGTTCCATATTTTGTTAGCTTTTGCTGTAGGGTTTTTTTTTCATTAATTATTTCAGATTCTACTTTCTATCTCCTTTAGATTTCTCTGGATTGTTTAAAAAACAGATTAATTTTTTTAAAAAAATGTAGATAGCAATATTTTTTTCAGTGGAATCCTTTAGCAAAGCAGCATAGCTGATCCAAGGCCATGGAAAATATGCAGGGCCAGAACACTCATAGATGTACAAACTCACCTACAATGACATCACTTTTAAAGAAATGGAGGAAAAGATACACTGTGAAAATATTTAACTTGACAAAAGTGACCTAGATCTTTAGAAATGTGAGAGAATCTTTCATTTAATCCTAAATGGATGGCTCAATCTTTCCTAACTTACCTTGTGAGTTAACATCCTCAGCTTCAAATGAAAACTTAAAGACAGAGCTGAAAGTCCCCATGCTGGATAAACTGGATGCATGGAAGCAGTGGGACATGGAAACATGACAAAATGCACTGAGTTTTGAAACAAAGTCAAGCTTTTTCTTAGACAATTGAAAGGAGGAAAACATGCAAATCCAGGAATGAACAGAAATGAAATTCACAGAGTCGTGTGAAATGTGATCATAAAAAAAATACAAAAAATAGGCCATAACAACCACTCTACCCCCATCTGAAGTTAAACTAGTATTAAAAACATACATTGACCATGCAAAATTATCAACTGCTAGCATTACACACAGAATATATTACAGAAAGGAAATAGAAAAGACATGCTAGTAGATTAGCTTTCCCAAATTCTGACCAGAGTTGCAGTGAGCTTTTCAAGCCACGAGTGCATTTGACAGGCTAAAGAGATGTCTCTTTGATTTGCTTTTGCTACTCTAACCCTTGGGAGTTGGAGAGCACCTCAACACGACCCAAAAGTTCAGCAGCTGTCAGCAGATAGTCATAGCTTATGAAGGAGGCTGTAACATCACACTGGTATGACAGAGGGACAAGACAATTGACCTGCTCCAAGTCAGGTTTGTGCTCCATCCAGCAAACCCTGGCTCTTCCCATGAGTTTAAAAGTGCAAAATGAGATGGCAAGCAGAGCAAACCTGAAACCATGAGAAAGGACAAGCACTTCTAGCCCATAAATTGCTGCTCCCAGTTTTTAATCAGAGTGTGCTTAGGATGTACCCCACAGCAGTCATCTGTGTTTTTGAGGTAAGCTGGTGCCTCAGCTGAGGGAGGTGATACAACAAACTGAAGGAGAAAAAAGTGCAGCAAGTATTGCATCAAAGGCTGTTACTTTCTAGGATCTCTGTGCAAATCTGAGAGACTAGGAGATCAATTATCAGGATTCAGTTCCACAAACCTAATTCAGACTGATATGTGGGACCTGAATTTGTCTTAAGCCCACTGAAATCATCAGAGCCTATTTCACTGAAAAATGGTTTCCAAAAGTTCCAAAAAAACTTAACACAAGTGAGTGTGTGTGTGCCTGCTTATTTTTAATGAAAAAAAATCTTTCATCAGATGAGAACTTTCTTTTCAGGGAGTTTCTTTTTTCCTTCAAGCTTTTACCTCATCTGCATCCTTTTCTATTTTGAGAAATAGAAATTAGTTAAAATTTTTCATTTTGTGCAAGTATGTATTCTCTTGCCATTCAAACTTTTTTTTTTCTTTAATTTTTCTCATGGGAAAAGAGTGGGTCAGAGGAGGAAGGGGAGAGCTGTACCAGAACAAAATGTTTGGTTTTTTTCATTTAAAAAAATAATTTTCCTACAAACTTGGAAGATTCTGGGAAATATTGAGGATAAGATGAAAGTTTTTTTTTTTCCTTTCCTGAATTCAGTATTTTTTTTTCCCCTGGAAATTCAGATTTGGCATGACATTTTCTAGAAGTAAGCATTAGAAAAAAAATACATTCTAAAGAACATTTTCAATGAGGCTGAAGACAGGTAAAAGTGAGAGACTAGGACTTATATTTTTAATATATATATGGTGATCTGCTGATGGACTTAGTGTCAGCATTCACAGATAGATACTGGCTCAGCTGGGGTAGCTGGAAGAGGAAAGGGAATTTGGATGAATGGCTAAGGTAGGCTCACTGGCAAATTCACTGTATCAAAGACAGTGTACAGGATCAGATCAGAGGATGAAAAAACAGAAAGAGTATAAAAAGACTATGAAATTAAAAGTTCCAGCTTGTTCCACTCTCCTTCTCCTCCTTTTCAAAACCTCTCCTTTGATTTGAAACCACCCCATCCTAGTGGTGAGTGCTCAAGAAACTTTGAAGCAGTAACCTCCCCAGCTGTTTTCTCATCCAGCTGGTGGGGTTTCTCAAGCTCACTTTGCTCTGATCAAGATGCTCTTATCACTATTAATAACCCAGGTTAGTTACAGCAAGGATTAGGGAGACAATACAACACTTGTGACTCAGGAAGCAAAGCATGCTGTATGAGTGCAGGAGCATTCTGCTGCTAAAGTGCATTCAACATGTCCATCTCTGAACAGCATATCATGGAAGGCAGTCAGCAAATGACACCACCCATCTCTGAATTGCAGCTATCCTTCATCTGGGTTGGCAATTAAGTTCTCTGTTGCCACAGAAAATTAAGTAAATGTCCACAGGAGGTGATGCCAAATTCTCTGCGTCTTGGCATGTTCCATAATAAGCTGCATCTTGCCTTTTGATATGTAAACAATGCACATGATTTTTTCCCCCTCAAATGACAACTTTTATGAAGAGTGCAAAAAAAAAACAAACCCATCTTTTGAACTGCTCAAACTCATTCCACATGTCTGGGGTTCATGGACCTTGTTGTCACATTGTTATTTGCAGGACGATTTGAAAAATACATGCAGGTTAAAATAAAAAAATAAAAGATAAAATAAAGCATGCAGTGCTATATACAGGTCTCAATATCCATAAATGTGAAAGGTACCTTGCACTCATCTATTATGACTGAGTTGTGAGCTGCAAAAACACATTGGTTTGAGTTGTTTTCCCTATGATTTTTCATGTCGTCATAGATTGACTGAGTCTTGGTCATTTCAATGTCTTCGTGCCCTTTGTGATGGGAATCAATGCTGTCCAGTTCTGCCTTGGAAAGGTGGTAGACAATGCCAGCACCAAAAGAATCCCCCACTACATTCACTGACGTTCTCATCCTGTCCCTAGAAGAGAAGGAAAAGGCAGAGGCTGAATGGGATGAGAAGCAGCAAAAGTTTCAGTTACAGTCATTGTATTTCTTTCAGAAAATTTAACACATCTTCTGCACAGAAAGATGGGAGCTTTCAAATGAAATTGAAAAAAGCTTCTTTTCCCAGGGGGCTTGTTCAGACAGAGAGGATGTGCAAACTCTCATGTCCCAGCTGCTCGTACTGATGGATTTTGGCAAAGAGCTTGTGCTAGAGACACAGCCAAACTTGCAGAGCTGTGCTTGACTGAGATCTCCCCTGTGCCTGCTTCTGGCACTGGAGGTTCCAGTGTCAGGGTGCCAGGCTCACATCACTGCCCCTTGTTTAATCTGAATTTATCAGGGCATTGAACTTAATGCAGCTAGAGAGATGGATTTTGGATCTGGTGGAGTGTTCTCATGTCTGGGACAGATTAACAAAAGGCCTCTCCCTTTATTCCCAGCAAGAAAACTATAGGGGTGGGGGAGGGAAAGGGGCAGAAAAACTGCTTAAAATATCTCCATAAGGCTCAGGCCATTGAAGCTCCTCTCTTGGCACCACCTTCACAGAGGGTCATCTGTTAGGGTGGCACCATGCCCACTCTCACTACTCTGTGCCAGTGGCTGGCATAGGAGCCAACCAAATATAGGTCATGGCCTACAAAATGATGAGCCTGTGACAGGATTTCAGTAATGAGTGCCCCTGCTTGTAGGAGGGTGCCAAAAGAGCTTCACATGCTTCATCCCAAAGCAAAGTGTTTGTTGGCACCTCCTGGAGAGGTGGCCATTGGAAGGACGTTCCACCTTTCCCTTGTTTTGTTTTTTTAGAGTGTGGCTCTATTTGTCAGCAGTGAATTTATGGGTGTAGATCCTCCCTGATTTCAGCATTCTGTCCCCAAACTGTCCAAAACTCTGCAAAGCTGGGAGGTGTTTTTACAGAGCACTGCAGGACTGTGGGCTCCTGCTGCAGACGGGCTGCATTACACACGTGGAAATCATTCACAGTCAGATTTGCCTCTTCAGGGCTGAACTAAACATAAGACTCATAAAAATCTTCTCACTGAGGGTTGCAATATTTCAAGCTACTGTAGCAACTGAGACTGGCTTTACCAAATCATTACACCAATTAATTCTCAGAGGTTTATCCACGAAGACTCATTTAGACAAGATGGGCAAGTTGAGCAGCGTGGACATTTGCCAAGTGGCAGAAATAAACAGCATGTAAGATCTCATTTCCCATGACAGTGATTAATTTGAAAACACCCTTTCTAGTATTTCTGGTTCTACATTTGTGTGACATCTTTTCCTGTAGAACACTGAGGGGAAGAAAAAAAAACCCTCCAATAATCCCCCTGAAAAAAACAAACCCAACAAAGCCATAGGAGGAAAACAGCCTTCCAGTTTTGCTTCACACAAATTAAATGCTTTATACAGTTCTCACTCCATGCCTGTGAAGAGTGTTTTCAACCTGGTCAGAGTGGCAGAATAGGAAATAGTCTAGAAAAGAACTTGCCCCCACAAAGCCACCTCTGCATTGTCCATAACAGCTTCTGAGAGGAAGAATGGGACTCAAAGTTGAGGCTCTGTCCCAAAAGCCAACTCAACATCTGGCAAGAATGGGCTTTGGGATAATTGGGAAGTAATTCTTTAAATCCTGAGAAGGGTTAATGTCTAATTTCCTCAAATCAGAAGGACTGGAAGATTAACAGTGTGGATGAAAGGAACAGAAATGAGAAGAACTGAATCAAGCCCCCTTGTTATTAATGTCATAGCATCTTAGTGTGAAAAACAGTTACCCCTGTTCCCTGAAAGCTTGAAAACTTGGCATATCCACCTCACTGGATTTTAGGAAGACCAAGATCTTAGCACACCTGCTAAGTCACAAAACAGATCCCATGTTTAACTTGTCTTACCTTATTATAGCAAAGAGCTCCTGTTTTCTATAGTTTAATCCAATTTATATAATGCCCTGTTCATACCACTGAGGCATCAACTGGCTCTGAATATTCTGAACTTAGATCTAAGTCCAAGCACAGAGTCAGAGCTTGGGCAATCTTTTCCTGAGCTACTGAAGGAAGTTTTAAGTACTGGATAAGCTGTCCAAGCTCATTCTCTCTAATTCCTCCCTCTTCACTGCAAGAGCACAACTGTATTTGAGGTTGTGCTATGATATTTGCTAAGCTTGTCAGTCTCGCATCTGGAAAGCAGCCAGCTTCTGGCTAGAGCAAAAGAAGCTGGTTTTATTCCAGCTGTTGGCACATCAGGACTCTCCTATTAAATGTCACTGCTGCCTTGTGCTTAGTTTTAGACTATGAAACCAGGAGAGTTGTGAAATCTTGGGAAACTTGCCTGGTGAGAGAGCTCATGCTGTGTATGTACACGTGGGAGGGGGAAACGTTGAGCAACCTCATTTCTAGATATTGGAGAGGCTTTAGAAGAAGTGGCTAGAGAAACCTTTTGGCTCTCATTTGAAGGACCCAGTGCCAAGTTGAAGAACAATCCAAAGTCAGCTTTGTGTTACAGCATCACCAAATCATGCAAGACTGGTTTGGGTAAGACTTTCAGATCATGGTAGTACTGTAAAATCTGTGTTTGTAAGTAAAGAAAATATCTTTTTATGACCTTCCATTGGTCAAGCTGGGCCTGAAATGCAACACCTACCAGTGGGTCAGACTGCTGGTAAACTTACAACCCTGAGGTTTGCCAGTGTGGGCAGAGCTCAGTCTACAGGAATATTTTTAAATGACATTTCCCTAAAAAACCAAACTGCAGGCTCCTTTTGAACATCCTCCTACCAGCTGCAGTAACCTCCTTATTTGCCTTTACTTTGAGAGCCAGCAAAAACATATTTAAAATGAGTATGCACCTCCCTCTTGCCCTCCTCCTCCCAGCTGCAGATTTCTATGCCACTTGTTTTCATCCCTGACCTCATAAATACAATCAACTGACAGAATATCACATTTTTCCCTATGCCAGCTGTACTCTGACTGCTGAATCCTGCCCCATTTCTCCATTCTGAATATCATGATATCCAGTTATATATAAAATACATAAGTCATCTTTTCCCTTTGCTTTCCCAAGCTCTAAATTCCTCTTTCATATTTCCCTGAACCAGAAATCAGATCTGTGTGCTACTCTTCACAACTCTTAGTGACAAGATAGGTAACAGGGTGTAGCAGCAGATCCAAAATACAGGTCAGAGGACTGACCAAGTTCTTGAATTCTTCTCCACAAGCTGAAAGATAATGACAGAAAATGAATTTTCTATTTTGTCTTCACATTCTCAACTCCACTATTCCTTCTTGCCTAATTTTAGTCGTGTATCTGGGACTGAAAGCTCCCACAGGCAGGCAGCTGAGGCTGCTAGTGTAGGAGGAAATGCAGAAATGATGGAGTGGTACTTAGATGTACCCTTCTGGGCACCACAGCTGGCACAACAGAAATATAAATCTTTATTACATAAAAGACTATTAGGGGAGAGATGGTTGTTGACCAGAATATGCTGTGCTGCAGCACTACAAGATAAAAGCTTCTAGAGGCCAGTACAGCTTAGACAGACCTCTGTGAAGGGAACAGAAAGGTATCCATGATGTCAAATGACAGCATGAGAAAGGATGTGAGTTGGCATATGCTCTGTCTAGGTTCACAGCTTCTGTATTCAAATGGTGAAGAACAAAAGCCTTGGAAAACTACCTGTGGTTAAGTGTTTCCTGTCAGAGGAGCTGCAATGTCACTGGAGGACTTCGATCTCAAGTCCTGGAAAATGAAAGTCAGTCTTTCCAATTTGAGGGATCTGACAGTAAAATCACACTAGGGACTTACCTTCTCTCTTTCAGTTTGCTCTCTTATTTCTCTTTGCTTTAGACCCTGCTCTAGAAGAGTTTCTTACTTAAAAGTATTTTACTTTCTTATGCACACAAATAAATGGACTTTCCCCACTAGGAGCATAAAACATTTGACATTACAAATCAACCTGTAACTTGCTGACAACATCTGATGGAACCTGCATTTTCAGCATTCATCCTTAATTCTAGCCCAGACCTATAAGAAACAGAAATATGAAAACAAAGATGAGAAAAGTGCTCTTCAGCTATGTGTGTGACAGAGAGGCATCATTAGGAAGAAGAAAATAGATGAGTCTGACCCCAAGGGTCTTACAAGAAGATCCTTGGCTCACAGGAACTGACTCCAGCAGCTCTATAGCAACCTGTACAAGTGGAGAAGCTGCTTTCAGTGTCTCCTACCTCACCAAACAGCCTATTTCCTCCTTTGCTTCATCTGTAGAGGAGCATCTCGTAGTTCTTTAAGATCAATGGCTGCAGAGCACTACAGATAAACATCACTTCACCAGTTCTGCACTCAGCAGTGGGGGAGAAGCACAACTTACAGCAGCCAGTCGACAGCAACGAGCAGACTGATGTCCTGGGTGGGCAGACCCACTGCAGTGAGGATCAGGAGCATAGTGACCAGTCCTGCGCTGGGAATACTGGCAGCTCCAACACTTGCAAGGGTGGCAGTCAAGCTGCAAAACACAAAAATCCAATGGGAGCAGCAGGAAGAGGAACTTAACATTTTCATTGCATATCTCTAAGACCGTTTGGAAAGCCTTGAATTTCTCTAAGTTGGATATGACCTTCAAATCTTTGGCCTGGTGGTGTCTTCTGAGCTCTGCCAACACATCCAGTTGGTGAATCCTGAGTTTTGCTCACTCAGACTTGGTGGCTACAGGTTTAGTTTCCAGGGTTTCTATTTATTTATGGTATTTGAAGACTAAATTGTGAGATAATGGCTGAGAGAAAGTGGTTATTATCAAGTACAGAAGAGTAAAGTCTTGGCATGCAAAACTTGCACAGTACAAACCAGTGGTGTATGAAGCCTAGACACAAATCACCCTACAGGAGAAAGCAAAATTCATCTGATTATTTCATGAAACCAAACCTCTCTTATTTTTTTATGCATTCCAGTAGAGCAAATGTCTGTAAAAATACAACACAGACCATAGCAAATATCAACATAATTGGGCAATCGTATAAAGAATGGAAAATAAATTTGTCAGAGAACAAGCCAAGGGGAGAGAAGAAAAGGGAGAGGGAGAGGGAAGAAAGAGGAACAAGAAAAAAAGCAATGAAAATGTTTTAAAACCAGAGATGAGTATTGTGGTTATACTTTTGTGGGTGGACCCAACAAATCTGAAAGTGCTTCCAACACAGAAGTAGGGGAGAAAGGTCTCTGTGGGGGAAATCCTCAACCCTTAGCCACAGAACTCATTTGTGAGGCAGTCAGCTTGATTTCAATCTGGCAGATGACTGAGTCTGACCCAGACCATCCAGATTGCAGCCTGTCAGGTGTCTGGTTTAGAGGAACGTGGCACACTAAACACCCTGATAGGTCCAGCAGGTATGAAGGCAGGATGCTCTGCTCTGCTGTCAGGCTCTGTGCATGGTGCCAGCTCCTCAGGCACTTCCAACCTGAACTGATAAGGGATTGCTTCCAAGCATCTGTGAGGAAATGCTCCTGTCAGTCTTCCCAGAGCAGTGCTTGCTGGCATGGAGGGAAATGAAGCTAGCACTGTTCAGGTCTAAGCAGAATCTGGCTTAGCTACCATTTCCAAGATCACCTTTTCCCAAAGAAATCAGAGGATCTACAGGACCAGTATGAAGTAACTAGGGCTGGTCATTTGGATGAGTTTATATCTGGGTCATTTGAAGATCCTCAGTATCACCAACTGGGTCTGAGAGACAAAAGTTAATAATATTTCATTCATTTGTATTGCCACCTCAAAAGAGAGCTCTTGTCATATTGTTGTAGCACAAATGCTATACTGGATGAAGAGGGAAATCAATGATTTTGTTACAGATAGCCCAAAGTTGTCATCTGCTTAATAAATGTGAGTCACAGAGCTGGCTACACCAGCCTTGAGATGGTGAGATCAGGAAGAGCTCATCAGTCTGTCCCTCAGAGGAGGAGAACAGGAGTAACTCAGGTTCAAGCCTACCAAATCTCCTGGACAACAACTGATTCCTGACTTGAATTTCCCTGCTCTCAATTTAGTTTAGTCTGTGGCATCTCTGAAATGACTGTGTTCAGTCTTAGCCACCACTACTCACCACGCACACCGAGCATCTGCTTTCACCAGAAGCAGCCCTGAGCCTTTTACAAACCTTGGCTTTACTATTTCAGGGGTTAGGGCAGGAAGTGAAGAAATGGAAAATGTGGAACTAGTAAAACCAGGCAGGAAACATAGAATTAGACGTGCCTTTGCAGGAGTTTCTTTAGTGTTTAAAAGGTTTAATAAAAGAAAGTTGGGTGGGCGAAAACTACAGGAAGAAGGCAAACTTGGCAGCCTTCACCTGTGGTTTCCATTTTAACCATTCAAAATGTTAGGCCTGGTGTCTTCATCAGGTTTTCCATTGTAAATTCACTCGAGCTGCAGCAGTCATAACTTTGCTATTGTTTTTTATTAGTCAACCTACTTAAGAGGTCTTAAAATTCCCTTCCAGTAAACAGCCCTCAGTCGCTCTCACCCATTTTCAACGTGTCTGGCCTTCCAGATATCCTTCTTAGTCCTAGCTATGGCAATTTGATATAGAAAGATTAAATCTAATATTTGCTGGGTGAGAGATAAAATGTCTGGGAGTGTCCAGAGCATGCTGCAAGGAATCTCACCCTCAGGCTGGGCTGAGGTGACATATCACTCAAAGCTTCACATTTTACAGCCCGCAGAAAAAAAACCTACAAGTATTTTGGACTGACCTCACAGTAACTATCTGGCCTCCATCCAGCTCAATGCCATTCATTTGGGCTATGAAGATGGCAGCCACAGCTTCATAAAGGGCAGTTCCATCCATGTTAATAGTGGCTCCAACAGGAAGGACAAACCTCGTTACACGCTTGTCAATGCCCAAATTTTCTTCCAGACACCTGAATGTGACAGGTAATGTCCCAGCACTGAAGGAGGGAAAGCAAAAAAGGAGAAAAAATATCATTACAGTAGAAGATATACACATAAGGGAGCAAAGTCAGATATTCTGCTGTCATTGTTTCCATTTTCTACCTCCACTTTCTGCTGTGATTCAAGCCTTTTTTAGCCAATTTTCAAACTGAGCCTACGTTTTGCTGGAGGTGGGATGGAGGCCAAGACATGAACAGGACCTGAAGTAGGGATGAGAGCTTGAGAGAGTGGAGATGAATATTTCAGACTCATTTGTGAATTATTTCTTGCATTTTGTTCAAAAAGACAAAATCCAGATCTTTTCTGATGGGCAGAGCTATGAGCAGGGGGACAAATCCTCCATTTATTTGATTATGAATTTGCCCTGAATGGAGAAATCAGTGTTGCATTAAAGAATTAAAAAGCAAGGGGATAAGATAGAACTCATGGAGCTCCAAGACATGGAGGATTGGAAAGGATGTGAATCACAGCTGGAGGATAAGAAAAGATGTGAAACTTGGCTGGGAGAGAGGAACAGCTCCTTGCAAAGATCCACAGTGTCTTGCCTGTGTGGGAATAATTCAGTTTATTACATTCACTTGCTCACAATAAAACACTTTAACCAAAAAATACTGCTGAAAACAGAACATACTCTTTTGCCTTGGAAATTCAAATATCTGCTTCTTCTTCCATTCCCTAGCAGGTCTCAGACAAAGGATTTGCTGCAACGTGCATGAAACTCAACACAGGAACCTGTTTCTGTTCCTTATTTTTCTGGATTCTCTCTGAGTTTAAGTCCACCACTAAATGAATTTGTTACCTAAGTTGTTCTGCAAAGAAAGCTGACCTGGGGAAGCTCCTTTTAATTGGTGTTTCCCACAGAAGTAGCTGAATTGGGTACAAAAAAAATGTAATCTTTCCATTTTACAGATAAACTCTAGAAAAGGGAGATGAAGGAATGATTGAGATGCTTAGCTATAAAAAAGTAGTGCCATGATAAACACCCCAGGTTATCTGGGACAAGCACATGAGGCTGACCCATCTCTCATGGGATCTATGGAAAACCCAAACCCTTCTAGACTGTAGGTGCCTGAGGCTCTTCATAAATGATGACTCTTGCCCCACATCTATGGAAACACAAGTTGGAAGATATAAGCTTCTAAAGCTATAAAGCTTAGCAAAAGCTTTTATAAAAAATATATATCATTTTCTTATAATATTTTTAAAAGTTATTTTATAAAGCTTAGTACTCCAGGAGAAAATCATTACTCCAAGCTAAAGAAACCCACAAAGGGACACTAAGTTTTGTATTGGAAATCTAAGTGGAAACTCAAACACTTCAATGAAGAAAAGTCTTGGGGAAGTTGTGGTTTAGTGAAACTCCTGGCCAGACTCTATCTCCTACACCCCACGTGGTTTATCACAAAGCAATCATGATTGTTGAAGCTGGAAGGTTATGTCTGGAAGCTACCCATGCCAACCACCTTGCTCAAGGCAAGGGGCAGCTCGGGCAGGTTGCCCAGGACCATGCCCAGACAGGCTTTGTGGACTTCCAGGGATGGAGACTCCACAGCTTCTCTGGGCAACCTGTGCCAGCCTTCAACCTCCCTCACAGTAAACCACATATATTTTAATTATAAATGGAAGATTAAATTTTCTTCAGAAATAAAACTGCTTTTGCAGCAAAGATCAGAACAGCAGATGTATCATCTCTAATTAGCAGCTAACAATGTCCTCCACGTAAAGCAAGCTGTTGTTTCTCAAGTGTACCTGGAAGCTGTGCCCAGTGCTGTGATCCATGCCTGGAAAATCCCAGCCAGGAATGAAAATGGGCTTTTCCTTGTTATCACAAAGTAGAGCAGAGGCAGGAATATCCCCCCGTGGATGAGGAGACCCACAATCACAGTGACCATGTACATGCCAAGTTGTCTAGCGACCACTTCCAAGTCCTTGATGGCAATGATTTTTCCACAGATGAGGCAAGCAATGCCCAAAGGGGAATACCTGGAGAAAGAGAAAAAGCATAGACAGAACTTCTCTTTGCAGCAGAGCCATCAAAATTTTGCAGAGTATAGATTGAGAGTCTATAGTTTAGACAGAATATAGGCTGGAGGAAGAGTAGGAGGTTCTCAGGCTCAACACTGAGCTGCAGAACAGGAATGGATGGAAACTCAGTGGACAGCTTTCACATCATAAAAAAAACAACCATGCAAGGATACTCTAATGTTACACAAGCTTGGAGCATTATAAAAGTGGTGTGGTATTTGTTCTTAAGTCATAATTTTACAATTGATTGCTTCTCTGGTTTCAGGGAGTTGTATTATTTGCTCCAGTCCTATAAACTGAATTGTTTTTATCTTGAAGGCTGTGAGGATTTCCATTATGTTTTTTCAATAATTTGGACAAGTGCTTTTTAGTTCATGGATTCTTCATTAACTATGTGGTTTTCTTACTTAGGGTAGGGTTTGTGTCATCCCAGTCACGTGAGGAACTTTTAAACTGAATGATAAGGGTATTATAGTTTGGAAATAAATATATTTGAAAAGAATGGGTATTATTTTTTAAATATAATAATTAGCTACAGTAAAAAAATGCCTGAAAGTGCATGGATAGAGGATAATATTTATACCTGCTCTGGTAAAGGTTAGGATACTGTATAGCTTTAAGTGACATTCACTTTCTCTAGATGTTCCACAAAATTTGAGTTGGGAGGATGTAATGTGTGTACTATGTGGAGAAACAGTTAACAAAATGCCTTTCTAAAACTAAATGGCCATGTATATCTCCAAAAGTGATTAGGATGCTTAATTAAAGACAATACAAAGGAAAATGTCTTTCAGGATAAAAGCCCTTCATGTTTTCTGTAAGAAACACCAAGCAAAGTGCCCCAAACCTGGAAAACCCTCAGCCACTTGAAATGCAAGGCCAGCTGTTATCCTAATTGTAATAAAAAGACATTTCAATGAGCTTGCTGAAGCATATTTCTAATAAAGAATTACAGGGTGTCAGACCCAGATGTCTGATTTGGTTTATGTCTGTGTAGCAATGCCACGCTCCTGAGAGCCTGGAGTTGCCAAAGGAGTTACAGCTCTGTGTGCAGAGAAATCATAAATCAAACCAAATGCAACCCTGTATAAAGGAGTGCATTTGTCTTTATAAACACACATTCAAAAAGCTCCTTCTGGCCACAAGGATTCTTTAAAAATCCTAGATGGAGATGAACAAGTGGAATTCCCAACATCAAACTCCTTTCTCACAAAAAGAGAAAAAAAAGAGGCAGATCAGTAAAAAATAAACATTTACAGTGAATTTCTTGAAACTTGAATCATTTTCTGCCATTGCAACGTTGACTGCTAGAGAAAATTTATAGTGTGGGGAAGGTGTTATTGTCTTGGGTGTACAAAGGGGTGGTAAGTGAAGTAAATTCTAAAGGAATACATTCGAGCTCTTGAGCGTTATGAGAGAACAGTCACCAGCTCTCTGTAGCTGAGAGCAGCAGGTTGCAATAACTCCTGAAGGCAGCAGGGCTTTGAGAATGACAACAGCTATGCTTAGATCATCTACAGAAAAGCAGAAGCACAACAGGAATGCAAAGTCATGGCTTGGAGTTCTTCCTTCTGCTCCACACGCCCCCACGCTGCTGATACCCCATCCCCCTTGCCTAGCAGCCTCCTTCTGAAACACTGATGCTGCTGAAACCCCTTCCAGGGTCAGCAGGGAAGCAGGAGGAGCAGTGAGCCAGGGTAGGTGTGTTGTATTGGAAACACAGGAGGACAGTGCCAAACGTGGGGACGGGGGTTTATGTTCTGCAGAACTGGTTTGGTGTCCTCCGGCCACGCTTGGCACTGCACACAAAGAGCTCTGGAGAAGCCCTCAGAAGAAATATCTCAAAAAAAAAAACAAGATGGAACCTCCTTCCAGATATTTAAGCTGTCTTATCTGGGTAAAGGCACTCCCAGGCCTCATTATTATGGATGGGTATACTTCAAACACAAGGGCAGATACCTCCCAGTGACCCCACTGCGGCCAGATTGTGAGACACAGATTCTG
This sequence comes from Merops nubicus, assembly GCF_000691845.1. Lineage (NCBI taxonomy): Eukaryota > Metazoa > Chordata > Aves > Coraciiformes > Meropidae > Merops > Merops nubicus. Next base: position 47,025 of record NW_008590635.1, on the reverse strand, counting down.
CAGCAACTGTGGGTGAAGGGACATCACCTCTGGGATTTTATAAGGTGGTAAAGTATTTTTACTACATAAAACAATGAATAAAGTGTGTCTCCAGGCTTCTTTGTAATTACACCACCTAGCTAATACCCTGGGATTATGCTAACCTCCCAGGAAGACCTGGATGTTCCTACATGGAGGATTCTTGCTTGCTTAGGTGTCCTCTATCATGAGCTTCCATAATCAAGGTGGCATTTCAAGACCTTTGCTGGTCCCTGCATGTCTTGGGCTTCAGCAAACAAAGAACAGAATACCTTCAAAAATGTTTCAAACTGGGTCCTAAACAATCTTCTCTAACAGAGCCATGAAGGCTTTTAAAAATGAACTATTTAATGACATCGTTTACTAATCAACTGTGGTCACTAGATGCTACATTAAAGTTTTATGAGGTTTGTTTAAACCCTTTTTTGTTCTAGAAGTTAGAACTTCAAACTTACCACATGATCATAGTTACTAACTTCATTACAATCTCATTCAGGATGTTGAAGAAATCCACCATCATCTTGGCCTGTTCTCCCATTTTCCCCATAGCAATGCCAAAAGCAATAAAGAATCCTATCAAACCTAGGGGAAAAAATTGCAAGACAAAAAATAAAGCAAATAAACCTGTGGTTTTTAGGAAGTTTTTGCACCTAATCAATGATGCTACCTTCTAATCCTGTTTTCAGAACTAGTGTGCTACACTTCTCTTGGGATTTTTTAATACAGACTCACTCTCAGCTTTCATGATCATATTCAGAGCATCTTTTATTCTTCAATATTTCACTAAATTCTAATTTACAGCCCAACTATGTTGTTTTTCTTTTTTCCTGAACTGATCCAATCATCAAAAAATGATCTATACCACAATCTTTTCAGTGCCATGTAACTGTTGGAAACCTCACAGCAAATGGGAGAGACAACACAGCACTAGATCATGACTTTTTGTTGCCAAAATAGGCACTAAACACCACGAGGGTTTTTCTCAAGCTTTACAGAAGTCCCTTGACAGATTCAACCAACAGACTAGTGAGTGCTGAGTGCAGGGAAAGGCAAAAGCAGCCCAAGAACAAGACTTTTGCAGGCCAGGAGCATTCCAGAAAGTGAGGGTGGGAGGAGGAGGTGGGTATTGCACCTAAGCTGAACCACAGAACTTCCATTAAACAGACTGACCTCAACTAAAGCAGCTATCAGTGGGTATAAAACAATAGAATTCAATAAGAGCAACATTTGGCTCCTAAATTTAAATGCTGAGGTGTGAAAGTTGTGGACTATTAGTGTGAAAAAACAACTGAGTGCATCTACTTTAGAGCTGTGTCTCCACTGCCAACCTTCACCATCCCACAATTTCCAGTATCCAGAGTGAGATTATTAACTGATGCTGAGATACAGTTTGAATCCTCAGCTGCTCTTTGAGGCTGAACATTCAGTCATGATAGGAGTGAAGGTTTTAACAAATGTGTGATCTCAGCTGGGAAATTCCTAAGGAAAAACACAAAAGCATTCAGGAGAAGGGAATTTCAGCTGCTAGCACTCTGGGAAAAGACAGGCTGTCCCACATCCTCACACTGGGTTTAGCAATCAGGGGGTTTATTTTTTTCTTACTCCACTCTCCTGGATATTAAGACATTCTTTAGCACCAAGCTGTCTTTGTTGAGTGAATAGGGAAGTGAAGTGTCTGCTTGTGTGCTGCAGAGCATAGAGAAATGATGAAAAGCTTTTCAGTCAAAGATCAAGTGACTTCCTGGAACTCAGACTCTGCATCAGAAAACGTTAGTAGGTGGTTTTGTTCATTAATTCCAAACATTAGTCATAAAAGTCAAGCTGGTTGGTATTTGCAGGAATTTGCCTGGTTGGTGCAGTTTATGCAAGGTGGATGGCAACTCCCCAACATTTTCATGTGTTCATTCAAAACCCCACACTAAAAAACACTCTGCTGCATTTGAAAGTGATTGGTCAAGATCCTAGAGCAAAGCCCCCCCCTAAACTGTCTCTTTCTGTAGGAATTGTATTCAGCCTTCTGGCTCTTTTCCTACCTGTGACAGAGCCTGCACAAAAAGAGCCCAGCACTCAATGTAATGCACTGCTCACATTAGAAATGCTGTTTCATTTTAATGCATAAGCAGAGCTCCTAAAGAGGAAAAAAAAGCAGGTGAGGGGAACAGCACAAGCAGTGAGCTGCTGCCTCACACAGGGTGCAAAAAGCCCATACACAGCTTGGAAGGAAAGTGGTTTCTGTGCCTAGAGATGTTGGATGGAAAAGGAGCCCTGTAGGCAGGTAGAACAGAGTGGCTCCTGGCTCTTGCAGGGCAGGCTGCTTTGCAGAGGAACAGATCATCTCTGATCAGCTTACTGATGCTATCTCCCCTATGTCAAAGCAGAGCAGCCCCTACCAACCAACTCACCAACAACTGGAGAAGCTCTGCAGGCACAACAGCCTCTGTGTCAGCAGGAGCAGCTCAACAGCTGTAAGGAGTCTCTAAGGAGCCAATGGCCCCTAAAAAGTGAAGACCTAGTGGTGAGATAAAGCAGGAGTTCAGGTACTGCCACATACTGTCCCCACTTGAAGGATGACACCTATAAAGACTGGTGTGAGCCTCAGCCCTGTAGACATGCTGCCACAGAGCATCCATATCTTCAAGTGCAGGCATGCCAACAAGGCTACAAATTGAGGCTAATTTGTGGCTGACTTCACCCACATCCAGAAAGTAAGAAGGTGAAGGAGAAGCACTCCTCTCTGGGCTGATAAAATGGTGAGTCTAAGCACAGAGGAGAAAGTAGAAGTGGTTTGGCAGCATTTTGTTCCCCCTCACCTCCACCCCAGACCAAAGAGGTGCTCCAGGAAGGGGTGGGAGATGGGAAGAGCCTTTCTACCACCCACACTTGCTGGCTTGTAAAGGCAAGATGGCACAATGGCAGTTGTTCAAAATTTGAAGCTGGTAAAGGTCAGCAGCCAAGATAAAAGAAGGAGGGAGCTGTGACTCAGAGATGTGTCAAGCCTCCCTGGGATTTTTCTTGGGTGGTGTGGTTCACACCCCACCTCTCACTTCAGGCTCTGCCTCCAGCCAAACTCTAGTTCAGTGTGCCTGAGACACCTGCTGGAAACAACTGGGCTCCAATGCATCAGAGGTTGGGCAAAGCACTAGCTCTTGAAGCTCTCCCCCATACTTTGTGTCAGCAGTGGTCTCAGTAGGCTGCTTCTATGATGAAAGGGTATTTTGGGTACCTCCTACACGCTTCTCCACTGAACTCCAATTAATACCTGCAAAGCTGCCAATCCTGACTAATTCACTTGATTGTTTCTGTGATACAGTTGTATTTCTAGTCAGACCATGAGATTTTCATCTCAGACACCAATGGGCAACCAGCAAGTGGTGACATTTGATGGTTATTTGGGGAGACTAAACTTAAACTTGCCCTGAAGAGCAGATCAGACAACACTGGCTACCCAGGCACAGCCAAAAGCTGTGTCCACACACACATATATTTGACAGGCAAAAAGTTTTCCTACCCAGGACATTCATGCCATCCTTAAATTCAAGTCCTTTCTTAATGACCAGCTGGGCTTCTGGTGGCACCGTCTCGTTCAGCACAGCAAAAGCAGAGTCAGTGACATTAGGTGGCTCTTCCATGGGGGGTGGCACCAGCACCTTCTTTGTGACAGTTTGGATCTGAAGGCAATAAAAAGCAAGGGTAAGAATGGGAACAGACAGAATGTAATCCATATGGGACATCAGGAAAGAATAAGAAAAACAGTCTCCACTTGAAATTCCAAGAAACTATATTTTTAAAGGATTAGACATGCATTCCACAACCTCTTACCCCTTCTTCCAAAAATAAGTTTGTTTTTCAATACTTCCAAGTGTCACAAAGTCCTGGGAGTCTTTCTCCTAACTCTAGTGTGAAAAGTATGGCAACTATTTGCTCTTTACCACTAGGATGAGACATTTCATAGACGGTCAGCCCCTTTGTCCAGATGGTTCACCAATGGTGCTTCACAGATTGTATCTTTCATGGTGAAACCATTTATTTAGCACCAAAAGATCAGTCTCAACAGTAACTCTACAGGAAGGCTACTCACTCAGGATGCTCTGCTCAGCTCAAGCTATCATAGTTTGATGGTTACCATGAATCAGAAATTTTGGTGACTGCAGGAGCTCAGCATGGAAGATGCACCATCCCCTGAGCTCTCTAATTCAAATATTGTGACTGATCATAGAAAAAGTATTAAAGCTGCCACCTACACATTAAATCAAATCTGACTGCCCCAAACCAGAAGGCATCAGCATCTGAATGGATCTGAGTTGTTTACAGCTAGGAAAAAAAAAAAAGGGAAGAGGGAGCTGGAAAAAGAGTTTTGTGACTTGCTGCATTTCGAAGGGATGTTTTCCTCCTACTTCACACTTTGAGCCTCTCCTGCCTCTTCATGGCTCTGGGACAGGCAAAATGGTTAGGAAGCTATGCCTGGTTTGCTTGCCATGGTTTCCCATCTGTTCCCTGCTTTCCTTGTTCCTAGGAACTTGTTTGAGCAAGGCATCAGACAGGGTGCATCAGCCTTTCAAAGAACATTTGCACCTCTCTCCTCTTGAGCTGGACATTGTAGCCCTGTGGATGATGATCCTCATTTGATCCATATATTTTAAACTCATAATGTTTTAAAATATCTTATGTCTCTTCTTTCAAAACCTACTATCTGTATCTAGGGAGGGGGATGTCGACAGAAAACCTCCATAGCTTGATATGAGAAACTCTTCAGTTGTCCTGAAACAACCCAAAATTTCTGCACATTTACATTTTTTTTCAGAGTTCAATTTTATCAAAGGATGTCAACACAGTGTTTTGCATGTGAGGTATCCAGAAGATAAGAACAGAGCCACAGAAATGAAACTTAAAGCTCACAAATTCCACTACAGTCACTCTTCAGCCCTTATGCAAAAAAGGCCCAATTACTAAAAATGCTGAGCCTAACATCAAGTTTAGATTCTGACAACACCACCACCTGAAGCCAGAAAACCATTTAAACATGTCCCAGCCATATTTATAGATGACAGTCCACTAGATGAGAGTCCACTACTCTTTCATGGCCCACAAGAGTCTCTGCTGGAATAGCAGTTTTTATTATAAATTAATATTTTCTTGTGGATCATAGAAAAAATTGAAGATATTGAAATCTCACGATGGTTCAGAGCTCAGTTTGAAGAAGAACCTCCTCAAAACTACAAGTGAATGCCCTCCTTGCTCTCTGCCTGGTCACAAGGGGAGGCAAGTAAAACCCTCCCAGACCACAGCTAATGGTACAAATCATCATGATGGTACCTGGCTACAAATCTGCTCAATTTGTGGCAGAGGCTTTCATGGGCAATTAGTTTGGAATCTGATAAAATTAAAAGCCAAGAAGGTCAGTAGATTTTTTTGACTAAGTTTAAAACAGAATAAATTAATCTGATGATTTGCAACCAGTGGAGAGACCTGATGATGTTACACACACTGAAAAAGCAATATTAAAGTTCCAAGAAAACTGACCCAGCTTAGTTCTAGTTCTTAGGTAGCTTAGTTCTTCTTTCCCTCACTTTTTGTCCCTTTGTCAAGGATTTGGCCACTTGCAGCTGACCAGAAATTGAATTCAACTTTCTTTTACAGCTGAGTGAAAGGGAGAAAAATAAACATAAGCACCCTGCTCTCCTCTCACTCAATTAGCAAAAATATATTTCTCATTACATGTGATTAGCCACACACAGTTTGACCACATGACTGGCATTCCCAGGACAATTTAGGAATATTAGGAATGTCCTCCCTTTAAACCCCCAAGGACTGTGTGTTTTTATGTGGAAGCCCATGGAAGAAATGAAGCAATGCAAGGCCTTTTGGCAGCTTGGTTTGCTCTCCATTCTCCCACCCTCCATGGCCTCTTCTCCCTTCTTCTCTTCACTTTATTCTTTGGCCATAACCACAGCTCCAGCTATCATGCCATTCCACGTAGGAACACTTAAGAACAGGTTTGGCAACAAACTCTGTTCCATTGGAAAAAAAAAAAGTCTGCTTTACTGCCAGACAATTAAGTTGTAGGAAAAAGCAGCACAGAAGAAATAGACTTCAGCAGAAATTAGGGATTATGTACTTTTCACTTAATTTATCCCTCAAAGTGAAGTGTTCAGTAATAACTACAACCTAAACCAAAGCAGCTATAACCAATATTCTCTCATTTACCTACTTAAAACCTATATTTCTCTTTGCATCATGCCTTCTGTCACTCACCTAACCAATGATATGAACTCTCCAGATATTCCTGGTAAAAGATGTAATAGATATTGCCAAGGAACAGAAGGATTTACCTGCTGAAAGCACGCTTGGACTAGATTTTCAGGGAACAGGTTTCGGATCAGATCCAAGAAAGCATCCAGACTAGACACTTCATCATTCTTCTTCCCTTGACCAAGCTGTTTCTTGAGTTTTGGATTTCCTGGATGGATGGCTAGAACCAAAATCACGCCCAGCACAGCAGCAATAATAGTGGTGGACATGTAGTAGACCATGGCTCTTGTACCCAATCGGCCACTTGCTTTAGCATCTAAACCAGACAGTCCTGCAGGTGGTTTATTTTAAGAAACAAACACATACATTGAGACTCAATATCCAATTCCATCATCCTAAAATAAAGGGGGTTTTTTTGCAATTTGCACAGTTTAATGACTGTCTACAGGTGCCTGCTTCTGTCCCTGGGAAATTCTCACCACGAGAGAGACACTGATGAAGTTTCTCCCTTCAGTTCTTTGGTGAACTATGTTGGCTGCTGCTAATTTGAAGAGAAACATTCAAGTTTCTGTCTGATTTCAGAGGCAGCATTGAATAGGGAAGATCTCCTGTCATCTTTTGCCCCTGATTGCTGCAAACTGCTCATAGTCTGGTTGACCCCAGAGCTTTTTTTAGGTTGCTAGTGTCACCCCATCTTAACTGCAAGGTCCAATCCAGAAATAAGGTGAAACAGCATATTAAGAAATTTCTGATGTTCAAGAAGGTAGTAGGTGTGCATATGTTTGAAAACTAATTCACTGGAACATCTATGTGTTAAAACCAATAAAGTTAATGAAAAATTAACTCTGAAATACACACTGCAACTGCAAAATCCCTGACAGGATCATGCTACTGCTCTTCATACAGCACAAAAAGAAAACCAGGTGATATCTGCAGCAAGATTCTTAAAGTATCTGTGGCTAACACATCTTACCTGTGATTAAACTGGAGATAATTAAGGGGAGGATGAGCATTTTTAGCATCCTCATAAGTATATCTCCTGGGAAGGCTATCAACATGATGATGTCAGGGTCAATAGGTGTTGCTAGACGAAGAAGACCCCCACACAGAGCACCCAGGATAACACCTGGAGGGAGAATAAGAGAGAGCAGGGAGGTAAGATAAATCATGGACTCACAGAATTGTTTCAGTTGGAAAAGACCTTTAAGATGAAGTGCAACCATTAACCTAACATTATGGAGTCCACCACTAAACTATGTCTCTAAGCACCTCATCTACATGTCTGTTAAATACCTCCAGGGATGGGGACTCCACCACCTCCTGTTCCAATGCTTGATGACCCTTTCAGTGAAGGATTTTTTCCCTAATATCCAACCTAAACCTCCCTTGCTGCAACTTGAGGCCATTTCCTGTTACTTGGGAGAAGAGACTGACCCCCACCTCTCTACAACCTCCTTTTAGGTAGTTGTAGAGGGCAATAAAGTCTCACCTCAGCCTCCTTTAATCAGGATAAGCCACCTCCCTTCCCTCAGCTGCTCCTCCTTGTTCTTTAGACCCTTCACCAGCTTTGCTGGACCTCACCTGAACACATATTGATTACCCAGAAGAACAGCCCAGAGGAAAAACAGCCACCCAAGGCAACTGAATTTGGGCACAAAGATTTTAGAAGGCTTAGCTTTCTGATGATTAAAGAGACATGGTCCTGATGTAGAATTTTCTGCCAGCTGAGCTTACCCCTAATGTTCTAATCTGCTTCTACAAATCCAAATTTGCTGCCAACCACAATGTTATTGAGGTTTACTCATATTTTGTTGGCCTTGCAATACATTGAGGGATAGCCAAATAGAATTCATGTTCTCATTCAACAGCTGGTTGAAGGCACCAAGAGGTGAACTGATGTATAAAAGGCTCTACAAAATTTACAGAAGACCCAGGGTGAGGACTCATCTCTTGAGAGGACAACATCTAGCTCTCACTGAATGGTACCACTTGAAAACAAGATCAGCTTAGATTTTATAGACTAGGAAAAACTCTGTGGGAAAGTGAAAATAGTCTTGTGAGGAAAACATTCAGGTTTCATATGGGGGGTTTTAGAATGGGGTGCCTGATATGGAATACTTCACATAGCATTGAAGGAAACTTGATTCTTAGTACTCATTTATTACTTCTTTTCTTTGATAATCTGCATCTTTCTCTTCCCTTTGTGCTGACATTCTCACATCACAACCCCTTCATCACTTCTTTAGACTTGTTTCTAACCTGTCTCTCAGGATTGACACTGTTAAAGCAGTGTAGGG
>NW_008590635.1:37777-38428 GCF_000691845.1 Merops nubicus | reverse complement strand
GAAAAAAAATTACACATTTCCTTTCACAACATGGTCTTTGTGAATGGCTATTTCATGCTTACATCCAGGATGCTTTTGTTTTCCTGATCCCAGCTCTCAACTGTAATAAAACCTGACAGCCAATCCCAAGCTGTGTTTTGCAGCAGCTATAACTCTTTGAACCATCAGTTTGCTACAATGGAAAATAGATGTGTACTTAAAACTTCTTCTGGAACTGCATCAGGTAGGTTCTGAAGATGTTTCAAAGCAAATACTGTCTGAGCACTTCAGTGGTAGGGGGTTTGAAGGCTGAAAAATATGGATGTGAAAGTTGCAGCTCAAGACCAGCTGCAGCTGGTCTTTCAAACAATAACAAATTAAGAGTATGTCTATGAATTTACTGCATCTGGCTGTGAGGCTTTCAGTGAAAAAGAAACAGGCAAAGAGCCAGTGGACCACAATAAAATGTCAAACTGTTCCATATTTGGAAACTGCTGAAGGCAGAGGGAATATTCAGGATGAGATCACGGAGTGCTGGCTTACAGCTACACACAGGAGGACAAACCTTAAAAGCAGCAGGGTATGAAGTAAGAGATAAAAGAAGGGAAATTTTGAAGGGTTTTAGTCCTTTTATAAAGAACTGAGAGAAAAGATGTGAAGTGCATTTAGTCC